>NC_089753.1:71133048-71138048 GCF_040412425.1 Macrobrachium rosenbergii | reverse complement strand
TAAAGCATTATGGACCCGTGATATGACACTATACCAGGTTGGTTATATAGCGTAGATAATCATAGTTAAATGGATTAGGCTATCAAGGGATACAGCAGGGTCTTCTTTCTTGTTTGAGGACGTTGCTGCTAGGATATTCGAACTTTGCTAGGATGCTTGAACGTTTGTAGGATACTTGAATTTTGTTACGGTACTTAAACGTTCATAGGATGCTTCAATTTTTATTAGAATACTTCTAAGTTCATAGGATACTTGAATTTTCCAGGATACTTAAACGTTGGTTGGATACATAATCATTTATAGGATACTTCAATTTTGCTAGGATACTTAAACACTGGAGGAATGCATTTACTTTGCTAGGATAGGCTACTTAAACGTTAGTAGGATACTTCAATTTTACTAGGATACTTTAACGTTGGCAGGATACTTAAATTCTTCAAGGATACTTAAATTTTACTAGGATACTTAAATTGGATTGAACGCTGTTTAACTCTTGCTTGGAAAATAAATAATTTCTTTTTTCGAAAACTGGAATAAAATGAAACGCATTAAAAGCAGTTAATAGAAATTCATATTTATCACAAATAAAATTAATGAAAATTATGTTGCACATTAGACAGATAAACGAGAGTCGTTTTGATTGTAGATGGAGGTTGAGAATCTTATTTAATACCACACAACAATTTGCCGAAACAAAATTAGACTGAAGTTATAAATTTCAGAAAAGGCAGAATTCAGCGAATATAAAATTAAATTCATCATTTCACATGTTGGAAAGCAGCGTCAAAAGTCGAAGCACTGTTTTTAAGGTCGAAGCATGATAACAAACGTCAAGCTATCAGTAAAAACGTTCCTACCAGCAAATGTCTTGTACATGCACCAACAAACGTTTAATTCCAGTAACAAAACAAAAAATTGAAGCACCAATAACATAATCAAGCACATAAAAACACGATCGCAAGTAACAAAGAAAAGTTGTCCATATTAGAAGCTAACAAAAATCCAAAGCACCAGCAAAACCATTTTAATCATACGCAACAAACGTAGTTTAATTTTCACTTCCAGAAATTATATACCAACAAATTTCTGGAAGCACCAAGGAACTCTGATCATCTCACCAGCAAACGTAGAAGCAACCAGCAAACAAAAGGCATTACCATAACGTTAAAAACCATTACCTTCTCCAGCTACTTAAAAGCAAACGTTTGTCATTTCAACTAAACCATTTTAATTTTAGACCTTGATAATATATCTGAAAACGGCAAATTTCAGCAAAAAAATTGGAGCATCCACAAACGTGATGCAAACCCTGTCGTTGGAAACATGTGATTTGTTAAACGCAGCATATCTTCATAGAACCATATAAATCTGCTGTTTAATACTATAATAATTTCAAACTAGGGTGTTATAAAAATCAGATTCTATATACAATCCTATATTTGATTTAATATTCTGTAAATATAATACTTTACATTTTATGCAACATATTAGTCTAAATACTAAATTAATCACGATGAATTATAATTATGAGTCTAAAATACTAAATTTATTACTTCATTTACATAATATTAATATTAATCTATGATTGAAGATCATCAACACCTCTTCTGTATGATTTTCACTATAAATCTACATTTCTCTAATTAAATTTATATATTATAAATTTATGCTGCTTCTACCATTATACAATGTGATTGTTTGTTCAATTCTATATAATATATAAGTTCCCTCTAATGTTATACATCACAGTAAATCTATATCTATCATTTTTCATAATTGTATCTACATCTAGGGGTAGTTTTCATATATGAAACCTAGGATCCTATATTTATATAAATGATGGGATGATATTCATCAACAAGATAATCTTTTAATATATATAATGGTACTAATCTAATTCAATAGATAAATAATATTAAGCTCATTTTAATGATTAGTTGTTGTGAAACAAAATAAAATTATATATAATAAATACAGCATATAATATATAAATATATTTTTACCTATCCATATGGTTATATTATATATGCAAATTCTTTACATGATAAATACAAAATCCAACTTCTTTTCTTATTGATTTTCCATATCTAAACCCATGACATAAAATCCCATCATATACAAAACAATATAACAGTTTATAACAAATTATATACTATTTTTCACTATATAACTACATAGCAAATATATATATATAAATATATATATATAGATATTAAAAATATATATATATATATATAGAATATATATATATATATATATCTCTATAAAAATTGTGCACATTATAAAATATATATGCAATATATAATATATATCTTTATATATAGCTGTTTTTATATATATATATGTATGGATATATATATATGATATTTGCCTTGTAATATGTGTATCATCCTATAGTTTTGATATATGCACTTCTATTTATCATGTGTTATGTATAATAATAGTAATTGTTGAACTATATATGTAGTGTAATTTCAGATCTCAAAATAGTTAGTGATTTAGATAATTTTACAGTGTAATTTAAAAATAATAATACATTGTTAATAGTAATGTACTGTATGAGCAACACATGCGTGTGGCAGGAAGTCTTGTTTCACTTCAGCTGTCATCGTAAAAGATAATGTGTTGACCGATGAGAGATAACAATAGCTTCTCCGTTCTGGAAACCAATTAGGGTTTTTGTTTTGTTTTTAAAACATGCCAATCATTATTAGCCAGTTGCAGTCTGTTTTGATCATGTTAACACTTTCCTATCCAATTGACATAATATTACGCAATATCACCCTACCCCCCGTCTTTTCTGACTGACGTAACGTAAAATTTACCAACATTTTTCGTACGTGTGGTAGGGGGTAAATTCTTTTATTTTCGGACAGTTGGTGGTTTCCATAGGCTAAAGCATACCTTGGACCGTGTAACTCAGGCATCAATACGCCAGCCAAGCAGTTCCTATACTGCGCATGCGCAAATCCCTGGCATAGTAAATTTCTCACAATGAAATCAGCTGATCCTACCCACGCTTCTCTCTCGTATCTTACATTTTTTTATAAAATGTAGGATTACATTATTGGAAACACTCTGTTTCGTACCCTCTTTTTCTATAAATTTTGTAGTTCCTGTACTGTGCATGCGCAAATCCCTGGCGTAGTAAAATTCTCACAATGACATCAGCTGATCCCACCCACGCAGGCCTGGCAGGCCACACTTCTGTCAGAGACCATGTGTGCAAGGTTGGGTAAACACGTGTAGTTGTTGACATACAGTGACGTCAATAGAGAACAGTTTCCAACATGCTTTCGCAAAGTTTTTACGGTAAAACTAGCGGACAAAGTGTTAGTGCATCACATAAGAGACGTCTGGATTTTAGGCAGGGCTCTGAATCTCATTTTTCATTATTATATATATCGATATTTAGAGAATTTTTGTTGGCTTTCTCATAAAAATAATTAATTCGCCTAACTGTTATAGTTTTGAGCTACGAACGATAATGTTGACAACGGTAACATTATTTTTTCGTTTCGATCAGCTTATAACGTCAAATGAAACTGTTGTCGTTACCAAAGCCATTTTCTTGACTCTCACTTTATTCCTCAACCTTTCCTCTACATTTTTGTATATTTACAAAGTAATTTCTATGAAAAATATCCGAGCTAGGGCTCTTAAAAAAAAAATTTCTAGTGATAATTTTCACCATATACTGGGCAGCACGCTCTGTTTCTTACCCTATTTTCTATCAATTTTTCACCAACTGGACTTATTCGTTTTTCATTCTTTTATATGTCGATATTTAGAGAATTTTGTTGGCTTTCTCATAAAAAATAATTCATTCGCCTAACTGTTATAGTTTTTGAGCTACGAACAATAATGTTGACAACGGTAACTTTTTTTTTTTGTTGATCAACTTATAATGTCAAAATGATACTCTTTCCATTACTAAAGCCATTTTTCTTAACTCTCCCTTTATTCTTCAACTTTTCCTCTACATTTTCGTATATTTACAAAGTAATTTCTATGAAAAATAACCGAGATAGGGCTCTTAAAAAAAGATATTTTTGTAGCGATAATTCTCACCATATGCTGGGCAGAGTGCTCTGTTTATCACCCTCTTTTCTATCAATTTTTTCACCAACTTGACTTGTTCGTTTTTCATTGTTTTATATGTCAATATTTAGAGAATTGTGTTGGCTTTTTCATAAAAAAATAATTCATTCGCCTAACTGTTATAGCTTTTGAGCTACGAACGATAATGTTAACAATGGTAACATTTTTTTCGTTTCGATCAAATTATAACGTCAAAATGAAACTGTTTCCTTTACCAAAGCCATTTTTCTTGACTTTCCCTTTATTCCTCAACTTTTCCTCTATATTTTCGTATATTTACAAAGTAATTTCTATGAAAAATAACCGAGATAGGGCTCTTCAAAAAAAATTTTTTCTAGCGATAATTCTCACCATAGGCCGGGCAGAGCGCTCTGTTTATCACCCTCTTTTCTATCAATTTTTTCACCAACTGGACTTATTCGTTTTCCATGGTTTTATATGTCGATATTTAGGGAATTTTATTGGCTTTCTCATAAAAAATAATTCATTCGCCTGACTTTCATAGTTTTGGGTTACGAACGAAAATATAAAAATAAGTAAAGAATTTTTTTCTCGTTAAATAACTCACATTTTTTCCTATTTAGAGGGCTGGGACTCTTATTCTGACTATTCCACCATAAAATATAAACATGTAGAAAAAAAGGACAGCAAAATGAACTTTGTTGGCATAAAATTTCTATTTTTGCTGAATTTTCGAAATAATTATTTTTTCGCACTATCGAGCGCCCCCAGACACATTGGGACTAATGTACCCTCAGTCATGTGATAACTATATAGATAGGAAAGGGTTAACATTTCTGTAAAATCTTTGTCCTATACGAGAAAAAGATTAATGATTTTGCAATGTTACATACATTGTTTTCATTACATCCCATACGATTTTCTGGTAAAGACATGAA
>NC_089753.1:71068048-71128048 GCF_040412425.1 Macrobrachium rosenbergii | reverse complement strand
TTGTGTGGCCCAGTGGGTAACGCCCTTGCTTTCCACCTGAGAGATGATCCTGACGTGAGTCAGAAATTTATTTCTGTTCCACACGTGATTGTGTGTTGATGATTTCTATATATATATGTGTGTGTGTGTGTGTGTGTGTGTGTGTGTGTTTACCTAAAATCGGTGTTCCCAGTAAATAATTAAGCAATTGAAGCTCAAAGATGTAAGTTTTGTTTTTCATGTAAAGTCAATTGTTCGCTAAAGATTTTTGTATAGAAAAGTTAATACTTTTATATTTTGCCGTTCATTACGATAAAGTACAAAGAATGGCCGTTCGAATGATATATAATACATGCGCAATGAAGTTATTTACAGATGCACAAACAGGCGTAAAAAAAAATTATTCACCCACTAGCAAACCCTAGGCCGAACTACGCGGCTCGACTGGGTTGTCGAGTGCTCATATTTACGTTTACATTTTTCGTAATTAGTCAGCAATGAATAAAGGTAAGAAAAAAGTGAAAATTGTAATGGAAAGCTGAATAACTTTTCTATAAATAGCCTACATAAAAACAATAAGTGTTCCCCCCAAAAATTGAGCAATTGAAGCTGAAAGACAGAAATGTTGTTATAAGACAGAAATATTTGTAAAAAAAAGTAAATTCCTCACTATTTATCTTATCAAGAAACACTTGAAATATTATTCAAAATGCTCAGCAATCACTAGCAAACACTTTTATAAAAACAACAAAAGCGAAAGCACTTCACAAACGCAGATAAATGACGACAAAGCAAAAAACGTGAGAGCGCTAAAAGATGTGCTGAACTCATCAAAACAAGAGGTGGTGCTTATCTATGGGAAGGACAGTTTACCGTTTACGCTTTCTTGTAGGTCCAAGATCTACCCACGCAATGGCGCAGTCCTCGTTTTCTTCAGATGACACTTTTTTTTTATTTTGGTGAATTTCTCCCGAAAATAACTCGTGGATGACGTGGAAATTGCGTCATCGAAGTAGTTATGGGAAAAAATTTATTGACGCGTTTTCCTATCATCGGATCACCAGAGGGTTAATTCCCTCCTTCCATCGCCAGCGCCCTATCGAACGAGGACACCGTCATCTTGACAAAGGTAATGTACAGGAATAAGGTTTCGTAGTCAGTCACGATTCATGTTATTTCTCTGTCTGATTTTTCATTTATTTTCCGTTGTGCAGTCACCTTCAGTAATTTGTGTTAGAGCATTCAGTGTTAATGTAATTATGCATTTAGTGGTGACCTGAGTTATTTGGCACCATCTGTGCATTCCCTCAGTCCCCTTTGAGCATCTTATTATTCTTGCAAGTAACTGTCTTGCATATATAGCAGATAGGCCCCTACTGTGAAATCCCTCGGCTCTATCCATGTGCAATCCCCCTTCCACCCCTACTGCGATGTTTCTTGTTATGAAGACATATTCGGCGTAGAATATTTATTCTGTGTAGGATTCATTCATTTATCAGGCCCTTATTATTACCTGCCAATAATTCGTCATTCTTCCAATTTCTGTTTGTTATGTAAATATAATTAGTTAAGAGAACTCTTGAGTTTACGTAATTTTCCCTCACATGAAGAAGGCCCTAAACCATAGATTTTCCCTTGTTTGTATAAGAATTGTCCTAATATTGAGTCAGATGTGTAATAAATACAAGGAACTCCCTGAGTTCATCCGTTGCCGCCCAGAGTCATGTAAGTAACCCCTTGAAATTCGTAGATGTAGATGTATATATATATATATATATATATATATATATATATATATATATATATATATATATATATATATATATATATATATATATATATACAAACAGTTCATTTGTAAACCTCAGAATCTTGAAGTGAGTAGATATGTTTTTGGATTACTTCAATATTTCTTAACATACACAAGCACACACACACTCATATATACAGTATATATATATATATATATATATATATATATATATATATATATATATATATATATATATATATATATATATATATATATATATATATATATATATATATATGTGTGTGTGTGTGTGTGTGTGTGTGTGTGTGTATGCATGCATGCATATATGTATAACATGGAATTCTCTTTCTGAAATTCAATTGAATAATTGAGACTGTAAGTCTCCGTAAATCCTTTTCATCCGTATTGCAAAAATTACGGTTATAGTTATATTGACATTACTTGCCAGAATTGCCTCTATTGACGATAGTGGTAGTTAATATGATATCAGGAGCATGTGATTGGTGACTGCTGATGGATACGAAGCTAGTATCTTAATGTTTATGAGGGACGAAACCTAAAGGCAAATAAGTGACACAATCTAGTGGCCTTTCGTTTAATGCGAAAAGGAGAAAATTTGAAACAAGGTGAATTTTAATCAAATAAATTGATGATAATTTTGGATATGTTTTGCATTTTGTAAGAGCCAGGCCATATAAGCCGACATTTTTTTTTCATGCAGTCTTTTGTCCGTTATACACCTGTATATTTTATTTCTTTATATATTTATAATGATCATTACTATTACTCATCTATTTCAGTCTTCTGTAAATTTTCTCGCATGTTCCTTATATTCCTTCTTAGTCGTTCAGTAATGATAAAATATCTGTGCAGTTCCCATTGTTACTAAATGAACGTAAACATGCTTAACAAATGATCTCGATGACGAGGCAAAGGTAAAGTCTGCGTAATGAGAGAGAGAGAGAGAGAGAGAGAGAGAGAGAGAGAGAGAGAGAGAGAGAGAGAGATGGTATGTTTTGGTATCCAGCAACAAAAAAAAAAAATTGTTTTATTACCAAAGAACGAATCTTTACTGATGAGACTAACTGAGAAACAGCAATTACTGCAAGATCAACGATATCGCCAAAAAAAAAAAAAGTCAGCAAGCGCAAAAAAAAAAAAAAAAAAATGGCGAAGAAAAAGAAATCAAGAAAAGTTTCGCTTGGCGGATCGTCTCAAAACAGCCCACGGGAAACGTCGACACCACTCGACGCATAACATCTGCTCCTCGAGAGGAACTTAAGAAGCCTTTTGTTATCTTTTCCGTTGAACGACCTGTGAGACGTCAGGAAGTGCAAGGGATGTGAGGTGTCTGTTCCATCTTGGTTGTGGCTTTTTCTTATTCAGCAAGGTGGATTTTTGTTCCTTTTTCTCTTTTTCGGAGCTGTTTTACCAGCAGTTTCCTAACGAAAAATTTTTTCGATATATGTTGTAAACCTTTCTTATCCTTATATAAAGTTCTTGATTTTCTTATTTATATTTATTTTCTTTACAAATTTTACCTTTATACAGTCTTTCGTTTCGAGCTTATTTGTATTTTTCATAAATATATATTGCTAGAGGTTTTCTTATTGAGATAAGTTTGTACAAAAATCACATCAGGATCAATAATTTTAACATGAGGATACCCTTGCAAAACCTCGCAGGTATTAACGATTCAATAAAGAGAGAAATAGCCGCAAGGAGGTCCTTGCAGTTCTTCTTTAATTACTTTGGAGTTATGTCAGTTTGGGAAGTCATTTCCATCAAATGTTAGATAATCCCGGACCTTTCACTCATATATAAGATTATATGAATTATTTTATAATTAAGTTTATGAGATGCTCTAGGGATTAACTTTTCTACTAAACAGAAATAAAGATGTTTATAAGTAATATGGAAAATATGTGTACATTTACTCATGGAAAGCAAAAGTTATTTCATAAGATAAGAAAATTAGGCCATTATCATAGTCCTCGAGATTGAAGTCGAGCTTAGGTTGAGTTGATGCAGTTTCTGACATACTTCTGTGTTTCATATTACCTTTCTGTTTCTTAAAAGAGCTCTTATAGTTAGGGGAAAATCTGTCAAATTTTGTGACTTTACCGCAAATGTGGAAGAAAATGTGAAACTTGGCACATATTTATATCTTGGATATAAAAACATTTTCATCCTAAAGGGCAAAGGTTTAAAGGTCAAGATCAACTAGAGTATAAAGGTCAAACTACAATAAACAGCCATAATCTAGTATTCAGAGGGCGCAGATATCTAAATTTGGTTTTAAAATACTACAATGAATGCTAAAATGATAAAACATACCTCAGAATCTATCTACAAGCCCTCTTTTGTTATAAAAATTATTTTGAGAAGGTCAATAGAAAAAGGTATTTACCAAGCGGGTGATCTTAAACATTCATAAAAAAGTTTTTTCTAATGATTGCATGAGAATTTTGTGTCCTCCTCCTCCTCCGCCTCCTCCTACATATCATCATGATCATCACCATCATCATCCTCATGATCAACATGATCATCATCATCATCGCCACCAACAAAATCTTCATCAATGTCTTCATCGTCATTCTTGTCCTCATCAGCAGCAATGTAACAACATTATTATTATTATTATAATAATTTTGTAATATGTATACCAATCAGATTATGTTCATCTTTCAGGATATGAAATGAGATCATGGATCCTGGAATGCAAGGGATCATTCAAAAAAATTTAGTGTGTCCCTAAATCGTGTGTCAGGTGGAGCTGCAAAGGCGTAATAATAATAATAATAATAATAAGACAATAGTGAACTTACTGTAGAGGATTGCGTATGTAATAGATAGCACAAGGAATATGATAAGTGTCAGTTAATAAGCAAAATAAAATCGTTCAGCAAAATAATAATAATAATCAAAATAATAATTTTGTAATATCAGTATAAAGAACCAATCAGATTATGTTCATCTTTCAGGATGGCAATATAAGCAATATGGGGAAAATCAGATCATGGATTATCCTGGATCTTAATGCCGTTTTTGCAGTGCCTAACAACCTTCAGGGATCATCTCAAAAAAGTTTAAAGCAGAGATTGTGTTCCCAAAATGGTGTTCAGAGTGGTAAAAATATTTCTGCTGAAAGACCTGAGGGAGGCGTAAAAATGAAACAAGTGCTATCACACGACTGCCATTATTGGTCGTTTTTGAAAGACTGATGGAAAAAAGTCTGTTTGTTTTTCCTGACTCTATGAAGGACATTATGAAAGCAGTACTGGCCTGGAGAGTGAACTTACTGTAAGGGATTCAGAATTGATGAAACACGGTTTTTCAGCAACAACTTTTATCAGATCGGCATAAAGCTGAATGCAAGTGTATATTTTATAACCCTAAAGTTTCAGTATTATTTAGGTCTCTTCGATAGTTTTGAGCAATAGCTGAAAATCGTTCGAGCAAACATCTAAAAAATAAAATCATGACGTCATATATGCCATCCGCCCATCCACCAGGTAGGCGGTGAATGGATATGCTTAAAGAATTTAGGCTTCAAAATCAAATGGCCACAGGATATGGAACGTGGTTGCAAGAGCATTTGTGCCCAGACTTTCGAGAAGACCTGTGGCAAGGTGAATAGGTAATTATTTCATGATGATAAAGCCCCAAAAAGTGCGGGCATATTTTATGGACATTTTGAGGAAGAGTATGAAATCGGACATTATCCCATGAGAAAATTACCCTTCACCGATGAAAACGTGGATGATGACCTCCTAGAGTGACGACGAGGATTTTGTAAATGGCAATAGTGTTAGATGTTTTATTTGTACCTCTAAAACATATCTATTAAAACACAGGGATTATTAAAATTCTTCAAACTGGACTCAATATAAATCGTGTTACATTTATTGATATTGAAGCAGGTAAATAATAGCTTGATTACCTCCAAAATCTTGGTGTATTTTATTTGCAGCGAGTATGCGCTGTTTAGGTGTTATATGATATAAATAAAAACCAAGAAAATAACAATGGGTTACATTAACTGAAATAAAACAATGGCGTTGACTTTGCTAACAATTAACAACCATTTCAATAGTGATCGACATGCTGCAAACAGAGCGAAACCTGAGATAAACAAAATGGATTATCTTTTTGTGCACCTGAATAGAAGATCTAACAAATGAGTTTAGAAGTTCATTATGTGGATGGTTGCTGGTTTGTAAAGCTAGAAACTTGAATATCAAGAAAATGGAAGTGCTAACAAAATCAGCTTGAGAGTTGCAAGAAAACCTCCACAAAATAATAATAATAATAATAAAATAATTTAATAATAATAATAGCTGAATGATAGACAAGGACGATGGAAATTGGATGAGGCATTGGTATTAGAAAGGCCAAAAGACAAGGTCACCCAATTGATGTCGTTGCCTCCTGCCTGGAGTAACTAAGTTATGTTCGAGGTACATGCTCATTCATTCACTCTGATGCTGACAAAGGCCATGGGATATTTGGGGAAAGTGAGCAACCTTCCCTTTCTCTTGGCATTGGGTGCTAATATCAATTAGTTTCCTGGGATTAGAAGAGAGACTGATGGAAAAAATTGTGTTCAAAAACCCTTTGATTTTTTCCTGAAACCCACTTTTACTCTGGTGTAACAACTATTGAACTTAGGTAGTAAATAAGCTGCAATAATTAGGTAGGGTTATAAAATATACACTTGCCAACTTTCACCTTTATCCGATACTTTGAAAGCGAAAATCATCGGCCTGGATCCCTAGCTAAAGCTACAGCTATTATTCGCAAAGAGATTGAAGATGGACCTTTGTGGAATTTCAGTGGGGAGTTTGAAGACAACTGCCAAGAGAAGACCATTGCTCGAGCTTTGACATTCTTCCTTCGAATGGCTCTTGAAGGACCTGCATTGAAGCGTGAACAGAGCCAGTCAGTATTAACTATTAGTCAACTGATGATTTATAACTGCTTGTCAAAACGGGCAATATCTAACAAGAGCAAATGCCGTACACTTCCAATGACTACTTTTCTTGGTCTTTACTGTCATTCACAATTCAGGAACAAGGAATTTATCAACTCTCTTAATAATATTGGCCTCTCTGACAACTACAAAAAAAAGTAATTCAGCATGAAAGACTAGTAGTCCCCGCTCTGAACAAGAAATTCAAAATGGAGGGTGTTGTTTGTCCTCAAAATATTCAGAAAGGTATTTTCACTATGGGTGCAATATATAATCTTGATCACAGCCCAACATCCACAACATCTAAAGAAGCCTTCCATGGAACTGTTATGAGTATTCCAGATGAGATCAAAAGACAAACCAGGAAACCCTAATGAAAAGTTATCATATGGGGAAAAAGTGAATGAAGTTTTACCTAATTCATACACATTTGTACTTCCAGTGGAGGTTGATATAAAGAAAGCTCAGATTCCATGTGGGCTTTCTGTCTCCATTCCAGAAAATCTTCATATCTCTGAAAAGGCAAAAAGAGAGGAAAAAGACTGGCTAAATCATATTATACAGACACAAGCACAGGAGGCCTGCAAAGAAGTGTCTTGGGTAGGATATCATGCCTCTCAACCAAGAAATCAAGAATGCAATAAGGGAACTCTTCCAGCAACTACAGCAGTTCTTCCATTGTTTTATGAAAAGGCTCAGTCACCTTCAATGATCAAGCATGGCTTAGAAAAGTTAACCGAGGTAATCCAACATTCTAATCCTGGACAGATTCCAGCCATTGCAAAGCACCTCCAGTATACCTATCCAGCTCTTAGTAAAGAAAACATTGTAATCATGCTTGGTGGTATGCACACAGAGATGGCAATGGAGTCAACAATTGGCAATCTTCTTCAAGGATCAGGATGGGTCACAGTACTGACACAGGCAGGAATTGTTGGCCCTGGAGTTGCTCAGAATATGACTAAAGGGACTCAGTTGATAAAATCTTGATATTGTCATCAAGTCACACTTGCTGCTCTTTGGAAATTGCACAAAGAAGCACAGGAAGAGACAAATCAATTATTTGATGATGAAAGTGCATGGCTGTCAGAAATGAAAGCAAAGTCAGCAACATTCTATTTTTGGGACCTTGTGATTCAAATGGAGACAATCCTTCTACTTTTTGTTCGTGCACATAGAGAGGGGAATTTCGAACTGTATTTAGAGGCACTAGAACGCTCCATACCATTCTTCTTTGCACGAGACCATATACATTATAGTAGATGGACAAGTGTACATTTAAAGAATATGAGAACACTCCCGGATGCCATAAAGCATGAATTCATTGACAATAAGACCAATGCACGTTTCTCGTGTCTTCCAATTGATCAGTGTCATGAACAAAACAACAAAGACTTAAAAGGGGCTGGAGGAGTCATAAGTCTCACTGCCAACCCTAAAGCACTGGAAAGATGGCTTGCTTGTGGACCAACTCTGACAGAAGCCATTTCTCAGTTCAAAGGACAGGTACTTCAAGCCACGATAGATGAAGAGGCTCAAAAGCATCATGGAGAAGGGCAAGCTGCTCAGTCTTTTCTCAAGAGATGTACAAGCCCTAGCATTAACACTCTCGGAACACAGAAATCCATTTCTTTGTGATTTTCCTGAACTTGTAACTCTTGGAAGCTCTATCATGCCTGATTCTTCAGTTAAAGCATTAAGAGAGCTTGTTACTCTTGGAGAAGAACAGTATTTCACATTTTGCCAAGAAAGACTTTCTAATAATTCCAAGGCCATTACAGCTGTAATTCCAAAAAAACAATCTCAAGATTTTCGTTACTTCAACAGGAAAAATGAAGAGGAAGCTTTTGACAGAAAAAGTGAAAACTCTGAAACAATCTGCATCTCTTTTTGGCCAAATGTATATTACATCCCAACACAGAAATGTGAACCTCGTGCAGTTTTTCTCTCACGAAATTTATGAATATCCCCGGCACTAACGGTGAGTGGATCTATGTATTCAGGAACCAAGAGTCATCTAATGGGATGCTTGCAGAAAGCTTTTCCATAACTTGGAGGAGCAAACTAACTATCCTAGATCTTTCAGTTGTGTAATTTATGATGGTTCAGTAATTCTCAGGCTACTTACTCCAGATACAACCTGCAAGACTTTCCATGATTATGCTGGAGTATTTTTAAAATATATCTTCTCTGTAAGTTGCCAAAGGATAGATCTGGTTTGGGATGAGTACTGGACCAACAGCCTTAAAGAACATACTAGACTTAAAAGAGGATCAGGTACAAGAATCAAAGTGGCTGGAAATGCTCCAATACCAATGGGAAACAGGTGGATGGATTTTCTTCATGATGCTGGAAACAAGGTGGAGGTCATAAACTTTATCAATGCAAAGATCTAATCACTCACAGAGCTCCCATAATATGTTCAGGACATTTATGCCACTACAGGTAAATTGAAATCAGCTCTAACAACCATGTTCGCAGCACAACTAGTTTACATTATGAAAATTACAATAATCCATTTCTCATAATCATTCATCAGGGGTTACCATATCATGTTCATAGTCTGTTTTATCTTTCTTTCTCATTGCATTCTCTTTATTGCAATAGTTTCCAGATTTTTCCTGAATATATATTTTTTTATTCTTCTATCGTGCTTCGTAGGTATACTGAATCTCTTTCTTTTTCTCTTTTCTTTTCTTTTGCTAATCTTCACAGACACTGATGTTCTTCATAAAGGATCAGGACCTGACATGTCACGATGTGACCATGAAGAGGCTGATTCTCGCATTTCTGTTCATTTAGTGCATGCAGCATCAAATCATTCTGTGATCAAGGTAATGATTATTGCTGCCTTTTATTTCAACTCTAGCAGTTGTTTGAGAATGATAGATCAATTGCTATTTTATCAGTGCATCATGACTGATGTGCTGATAGTTGAAAAATAGTTAGATAAGTAATTGGAACATTCGTATTTCTTCATAGGTTCGAACCATGGACACAGATGTGGTAGTTGTCTTATGCAGACAAATGATCAACCTACCTCCTGATGTTGAAGTTTGGCTTGTGATGGGAAAAGGAAATACTGTAACCCAACTCTGTATAAATGATTTTATAGAATTTTTAGGTCCACCTATAGCACGTGCACTCCCATTTTTTCATGCATTCACCGGATGTGACACTGTGTCTGCATTTTTTGGAAAAGAAAAGGTAATGGGTTGGAACACATGGACAAAATTAGGTGAGGAATTAACTGAAGTAATGGGTAGTTTAACATCTAATGACCTCAGACCTATTACTTCAAAGGATCAAGCCTTTAAAACTCTCCAAAGATTCACATGTAAGTTTTATGGCCTAACCACTGACATGGAAGATGTCAATATACTAAGATAAGCAATGTTCTGTCGAAAGACCCAGAGAGTTGAGTGCCCTCCCCAACTCAAGATGCTACTTCTCCATTCCAACAGATCTCTCTACCAAGCCTATATTTGGGCCAGAAGTGACTGCCCATTACCGAATATGCCCTCACCAGCAGATTATGGGTGGAAGACGGATGCAGACTCCAAATCCTGGATGCCTCGGTGGACATCACAGGCCCCCTTTTCTCCACCACACCACTGTAAGTGCAAACAAACCTGCAGTTCTTGCATCTGCAAAAAGTCTTATCTGTCCTGCACTCGACTTTGCAGTTGTTCCTGTATTGGATAACTTAATAACTAGTGAATCTTAGAGACATCGCAGTGCACGATATGAGAAGACGATAACCTATTATTATCGATAGTTCTAAAGCTGGAAGCATCCCAAAAAATTGTAATACATATTTTTTAAACTATCCTCAACCTTTCACGATTTAATTTTGAATGTCATTTTGATATAGCATCCAGTGTTTTTATGATAACAATTCTGTCAATATGCTAGCATTCTATATTAATATTTCGTTATTATCCTCAGCATTTTTAGTATGCATATAGGCTATAATGTTTCACATTGCTTGATTGCATATATTTTCTAATTCTGAAATGAAATGAATATATATATATATATATATATATATATATATATATATATATATATATATATATACATATATATATATATATATATATATATATATATATATATATATATATATATATATATATTATATTTTTTTTCATAATTTCTAAATATATTTGGAAGAATTAAAGAAAAACAGACCAAAGAAATTTTTTTATTTGTTAGATAAATGAAAGTAAGTAACTATGATTTCCCATTCTTTGCTTGTCGTACTGTCCGTTTTTCACTTTTATATGTTTTTATTTTTTTAACAAGTATCATCTTAATTTTATTTTGTACTTCTAAAATGTCTTGTTTAACCTTGTCTCTTCAAATTTGCCCTTTTTAAGAGATCATACTATCATTCAATAAATGAATCTTGCATCGGAAAAAATTAGCGGAGATTTTCTTTTATCCATTATCTGTCTTTAATTAAATAAGAGTCTTGATGGATAAAATGAGTTCTATTTTTTTCTTTTCTCACAAAATGGGGATCATTTTGAGACCAAAACCACATTTGTAGGTCTTCTGAAGGCTGAAATATAGCTACTTATCGCCAAATGACCTTTATGACCTGGCTGACCATGACCCTGACCTTGAAACTTTTGCCCTTTAGGACCAAAATTTTCTGCTACCAAAACATACTACTGTTCCAAGCTTCATGTTTTTCTCCACATTTGCGGCAACTTTGCAGTTTTTTCCCTGACTATTATAGTTCAAAGCTAAATGAAAAGAACAACGGAAAACAGTAGGAATCCATGAAAATCCCAATAACGAAAGAAGAACCAAAACCTCCACATAATCCCTAAAATTCGAAATTAGGCGAGAGAGCCATAAATATTACAAACAAACTTCAACAAACAGATCAGCGAGAAATAACTCATCTCCGGATAGCCTTGCTAAAAATCTCCTCCTTTTGGATGTAGCAAATCTATTGTACTGTAGAATCTTATACCTTATGAACCTGTTCAGAGGCTGGGGGGGTGGGGCGGGGGGAGGCGTGCTGTGAAAACATTACATAGTGAAGGTTTTTCTTTTTGAATAATATTAGAAAAGAGAATTATAAATCTGTTAGGAGGGTGCATTCACACTATTAAATAACGAAGTCTATCTAACATAAGAATAAAATAAAATAAGTTGTGAATTTTTATGTAAAAAAAAGTGAAATTTCTTAAAAGAAAGAAAAGATACTTTCCGTACGTCTATCCCTGTCGTTAGCAAGGAAGATGGTATAATTTATTACACTTGTTAAGCATGACATTTTATCCTCGATAGAATTGTAATAAACCCATTCTTTTATTCCACCATAACTATATTTTTTCACCTCAAGTCTTAACTGTCCGGATTCCTTGCATTTCTAACGGTATTTTAAATAATCAAAAACTAAAATACGTATTACCCTAACATTAAAAAGCCTTACGAACGCTATATTGAAGAACGAGAGGTAACTGCAGCCTGATGTACATCTGCGAAATTTACTGGAATATAGGATAAGGAGACGGAAACCTCGGATGTTAGATGAGACCTTGGATACAACTATGGACAGTCTAAAGCAAAACGTACTTGTAGAATAATTTCTTGAAGAAGACAAAGAACGCGAAGCCTAAGGACATTTAAGAGATAATATTTGGAAATCAAGCGGATGAGGCTGACAACCCAAGCATTCATGGACTGACATGCATGGTAGCTCAATGCACATAATTATAAATGAAATACCCATGCGTGAAAGGATAGAGGAAAATACTTGCCAAAGGAATGATGGTTTTAATAATTGCATAAAAAGACAAAGAAAATGCTAGGTGGAAGCTTTGAGGCCGTGAGTATTAGTTATGAGGGGCATAATTTGACTGATGTACACGAAACTGAAGAATCTCTTGAATGAACAGCATTTTAGATGGAATTGGTAATAAAGAATTTAGAAGATGGAGATATTCGGAGCTATGATGGGACATTGCAGAGATGATTTTAGCCGAAAATGAAATAACAAACCTTTCACTAATAACACTATTTTGTAGAATATGGAATAAAAAAAAAATAAACGCTAATGACTGGAAACTGGGAATTATAAAAAAATATCAGTGAAAGATGACTTGATCGAAAGTGATATTACAGATGCATTGCGCTTACGTTTGTGGTGATGGCAATATTACGCATGCTCATTTTCAAAAGCCTGTGAAGAGGAATCCACAAAATGCTCAGATAAAAGAAAACTGATTTTAGAAAGGACTGGACTGAAAATTATTATATCGTAAGGACACTGATGATAATAGCAGCAGTTATCTTAAGTCTACTACTACTACTACTGCTACTACTACTACTACTACCTTATTTCCAGATACTGCCACTGCGCGACACTAACCACCGTTTATTTTGGACCAGTGCATTAAAGTTTATAGCAAAAATTCAGCGGAATCACGTTTTCAGTTCAAATGTGCTGCTGTAAGCCGAGACGATAACGAGACATTAAAGAAAAAGTTGTTCTCAAAAGTAGTAATTCTAAATTTGGACATTAGCTTTGAGGCAAAATACTTGATACTAGGATAATTTGGTCCGTTAAAACAAAATCTCACTGCAGCTGAACTATTCCGAAGTGAAGGTATCCCAGTACCCCATTACATAATTACCAACGAGAATGGGTTCAAAGAACTTGTAGCATCATCCTGAAAGTTAGTTTGCTTTTATCCGTTATCTCTACGCATGTGAAATGAAAGGGAAAGGTAAAATTGATCAGTATCTTTATGGGCATAAAGTGTATGATAAATATGGCAAAAGATATGGAAGATAGAAGGGAGGTCAAAAATTGCCTTATTTGACAAATAAGTGACAGACAGTAGATAAGAATAGAAAGGGCATGACGGACCTTCGTAATTTCGATTAACATTGTCACCTTGAACAAAAAACATAGGACATCCTCATGCTAGAAACAAACAGACATTTTCATGTTCTGTAACAAAATCATAACATTATATAAGCCAGATATACAAAACATATAGACACATGATCAAGATGTGGAGATAGTGGCCAGTCAGAATCGCTGAAGGATAAAAAAACTCGAAGACCACACATATTCTACACACACACACACACACACAAATCCTCTAAACTGCTATGTATTATCTATCCTTCTCAGTCAGGTTTATTCCCCGGAACCCTATCGCAGAAAACCCGGAACTCACGGAACCCTAAATAACTTTCTTATTTATAAAAGATATTTTTTATATTAAGGCATAGTTATAAAGGTAAAGTTCTCAGCCTTAATTTGATGTATCATTTGTTGGTTTTAATATATAAATGGCGTTTAAAGCCCTAATAATAATTAGCGCATTTCTAAAACCGCGTAAACTGCTATTTGAAGAAAACTCACAGGATAAGTACTTTAGTGAGTACATAACCGACGACAGGACCGTTAGTTCAAGTTATTCTGGATATAAAGTGTTACATTTATTGAAGGAAGCAGTTGTGTTTGACGCTGTTCCATGGTTATCAGTGAGTTTTTTTTTTTTTCTGTGTTGTCGATTCGTCAGTACAATGGCGTTTTTTTTTTTTTTTTTTTTATCTTGCCAGCCTTTTTTTTATGTTTTACTGTTTTAACACATCGCATTTTGGATAAGAAAAGTCGGACATTAGTCTGTCCACGATAACTGTTGAAGCTTACCATTTGCATCTTGAATATCGTTCTGCCCAGTGAGCAAGTAACTTGTTGGCCTGGGCATTAAGCTGCTCATCATGAACCAGTAGGTGGTCCGTAATCCCGTGTCCAGTGTAGAAAGCGTGTTTTGCTTGTAATCGGGGTTTTACATGTATTCATGTCTTTGGAAATATGTATTGTAAAGACCACATTTAGAATTAGTCAAGACTGGTTTTAAGTATAAATAGCTACTTATTGTCCGAAATATGTACAGTAAAGACAAAGGCAATAAAAGTGGAATGTCTGCAATCTGTTAACATGCTGAGCTGTGCTGACCACTCTAGTTGGACACAGCATGAGGGTCGTAAAACAATTAAGATAATGGCTGAATTCCCTTGTGGGAAATAATCTCAGTAACTGTCTAACAGCCTGTTATTTATCTATTTATTTTTTTATATTATTATGACTCATATCACTGTTTCATGTGTTGATATTTATAAAAGAAGCTATAAATGTCAACTGCTGTTGTTATCATGTGTAAAGAGCTTCCTTTTAATATTGTGTAATAATGTGCGAAATTTTTAGGACGTCCCATTAAAAGGACCCGTCCAGTACTGCAATTATGTGTCGATTCCCAGTAGCTGTAATAACAGGACATGCGTATCATCTAACACCTTTCGTAACTACCTTCAAAGGTGAATAAATGAACGGAACAAATAGATGAATGATTTTTTTAAATTGTATTTCAGTGTATAGCCATCGTATCGCAAAGCCCTTCAACATTCCGGTTCCAGTTTGCTCACTTCCTGAAAAAGAATCAGACCAGTCCGATGTTTACGCCAACAGCCTACAGCCAGGCGAACAGATTCTGTTGTTTGAAGGTGGAGAGGTGAAGGTCAGTGGTTGTAACAGCAAAGAGAACCAGCGCACAACGGAAGAACAGAAAAGTGTTCTATAAACATCAGAAAACCCAGAAGACTAATATTGACATGCTGGAAGCGTGGATAAATACCTCATCGTGAGCCAAGGTTTAAACAGGCTATAAACAAGAATTTACCTAATGTTTCAATTGTTCATCGTTGGAATCACATAAAACGCATTGTTAAAATTTGGTTAACTAAACTTAAGGCAACACAGGACGACATTTCATTTTATACAACTCACGTAGGTTCATTATTAAAACGTCATAACGAATGCGAATTTGACGAAAAACTTGAACAACTGGAAATAACATGGTCGCATGAGTTCAAAAAATACTTTCATAAACACATTAAACAATCTATCTTCTATAATTCAGGTCGGTTGACTTTAGAAAAAATAGAAATTTTTAATCCATATTCACGTGTAACTACAAATACAGCGCAGTGTGCATGAATAATGTTGAAAAATCATTCCAGAAACGGGAAGAATTGCCTGTTGATGCAATTTCGATCTTGTTCTTCTTGCAAGAAATGTTATTGTACAGAAATTCAGTGTGGAAGGGCTGGTTTTGGAAATTACAAACTTAAAGACGAATTTTCATTTACAAGGGTAGATGCGTCTGAAATTCAAATTCCTTCCCTGAAAGGAACCCAGAAGAAATTTTACGAGCAAGAGAGCGTACTGAAAACTTTTATTTTGAAAAGAATAAAAAAAGCTACAATCCTTGTTTTAAACAGTGACTGTGCTGATAACCAAATTATAGCTGGTCATTCAACTCAGAACGAATGCAAACGTAATGTAGCGTTTTTAAAAACGGAAATAAACAATCTACTTGTCGAAAACATGCAACAACTGTTGATGACAAAGATTTAGGTGAAAGAAAGGGCCCAGAGAAAAATTTAAGTTAAAAAATGCTCACCCAAATTACCGTTGAAAATTATGATAGTCAGACTTGTTTCGCCTATGAACGTATTTGTGGTAGAAGGTATAAAAGGATCAAAGCGCGTGGTTACTTTATGGCCTAAACAAACGTGCAGCTGTCCATCTACTGGGCAATGTTATCATATTTTAGCAGTAAAATTCGCAATAAATATGAATTCATCCATTAACAGTAACAATATAAAGACTCTTTCAATTTTACAAAGAAACAGTAGACCCCGGATAGCCAAAAAGACTGGACAAAAAAAAAAAAGACCTAAAAAGACCGATTTTGAAGTAATACTAGGGCCTGATTCAACGGTAAAAAATCTCGCCGCAATGGAAGAATTAAATAACAAAAGTCCTATGTCGGCATCTAAATTAAATTCGGAGACAGAAACTTCATTTACACCGCAGTAATTTAATATGCATAAATATATTCATGATAAGTCGGCTCGAAAAAAATTCTGTTAGATTTGGTTGATAATCGAACAAACTTAAGTTTTATCACGAAGGAGGATTCATCGCATATTTGATCTACCAGCCGTTCACCAGATACCCTTAAACAGTAGTCAACACCGATGTCTTTAAAAAGAAAAACGAATTTCTAGAAAAGTCAACCCCAAGAAAGATCGTTTAGATTGTGTCGATATTTCGGCAAATTTAAGTCCAATTAGGGACGAGGCAATTTTATCAGATAGTAGGTCAGATGAAAGTTTAGCCCCCCAACATAATAAGTCTGCCCTACGGCTGAAATCTTTAAATCTTACTGAAACGGACAGGAAACTAATTACAAATACCGACGGTTGGTTGAACGATGGTATAATAAATGCAGCTCAAAATTTACTGGAGGCCTCGTTCCCAACATTTTTTTTTTTTTTTTATATCCAGGATACAAAGTAGATACAGTATTTCAGAGAACATACAGTAAGGGCTTCTGGAAAATAAATACCAATTGAAAAGACAAAGGTCACCAAGAGCGGAAATTCACCATAATGGGCATAATCACTGGTTTTATCGTTTCAGCGCGAGGCAAATGGTATAATTTATATTGCTGACAGCATAAAATCAAGCAGATCAGTAAAGAGTACTGTAGTATGTCGATTCAAATTTCGCAGATTTATACAACTCTTACAGATAAGTTAGATGTTCAGATTCTAGATGAAGGTCATCTCCATACACAACTGCCAAACACATCTTGTCAATAAGGTGCAGCTTCTTAACCTTATAATGGATAAATTAAAAACCATTTCGGATATTAATTTCCAAACAGTAAGCCATGTTTTGAGTTGAACAGCAAAAAAAAAATCTCTAGTGCACAACCTTACGCTTTTGTAATTCTTACCACAACTGAATCTGCACTTTTAGTTCTATCACTCTCGGGATTCAGAATGTTCAAAAGCAAATTTGAATGACTGGTGCACCTATTATTTGAATTTTCCTGCCTGCCCCTGTTACAGAAACTGTAATATTCTTGATTCAAAAACTATATAGACTCCGGTAATAGGAAAAAGATGACCAATAAAACTTGACCAGAAATGCAGTTTCATGTATTGGTATATCATGCTATTTATGCAATGACTAACAATATGCATGTGATAAGTATTTGTAGTTAATTTTTCGATAGACAGTGAGGAATTAGGACTTAGGAATTGCTGGTAGGTAACAGGTTGGCCAAGGCAGTACAGTCTGTCGTTGGGTCCCTCTACGATCACGAACTCCTGTGCCTAAACTTACTCAGAATAGTCTGACGTATTCATTACATACCTTTTATTGTTGACACCCATTTGACAACACTGAACATCCATTTCTTCTTACCCTTGTCGATTTGTCTGAACACCCATCTTTTCTTACCTTTGTCCATCTGTCCTTTCTTGTTGTGTAAAAGAGACTAGCTAGCCTGTTAGGCCTCTCTTCTAGGAGAATGCCACTCTGAAACAAGCCACTGATTTCAATCTTGGACGGTGCCATAGCCTTTGTACCAGGATCTCCTACTGTCTTGGATTGGAGTTCCCATGCTTCAAACAGCGTAGCGGGTAGGTTTAGTAGAAAGGTCGAGGATGCCTGGTGGTTTAGCAAGAGGATGTCATGGCAAGACCATTTTCTTTTTCTTTATCTTTACCCATGAATTCATTTCCCATACCACCACTACTGTCCTTCTATCTGTCTGGCAAATCTGGAGATGTATTTATACTTGCTGGGTGTGCTGGCTACTCCCAGTCAACTATTTTTATTCGGTGATCATTTTATCTTTTTATAGGCATATGTAAAGGCCATTTCTGAGCCTATACTTGATTTAAGTCTCTGTTTTATGAACAGAGGTTTGATCTCGCTTATCCCGAGACATTGTGTGATAGCAGTAACGTGAGCCGGCATCATAGGTAATATCTTTCCCTAACTAAAATCTAAGGACTACTGGAATGAGATACTAAGTACAAAACTAAAACCCTTTATTGACAAAATCAACGAAAAATAACTTCTTAAAAATTACGAAGAATGAAATCCAATGTTTCAACACCACCAGAAAATCTTCTAAGGAAATAATGCTCCAAAATCATAAACACTCAAATACCTAAGGGAATACAGAAAATAACTCATCTGCCAAAACATAAACAGGTCAATTTATAAATCCAGGTCATCTCAAATGTCACACCACTCTGATCCTTGTAGAAGGGAGAGAGGAAAAAGGAATAGGAATGGAGTGGAACAGAATTACCTGTGAAAGAAGAAACGTCACATTAAAAATCATAAAATGTAAAAAATTGCAGAAATACATCTTCCACTGTCACAGGATATACCGTGTGTTCACAGTTCTGAAAAACAAAGTCTAAAAACGTATATGAATTCTTACTCACTCCACAAGTCCTCTGGGGCAGTCTCCATGTGAAAAATCACTCACATCTTCAGACACACATGAATCGGATCTCACAAGTCCGATTCGAACAACGGTTCCTCCCATTATATTCATTATGTAATGCACGAACGAACGTACTTTTGTATGACATCATTCGAGATCAAAGTTCGGCAAGACACGCCTCTGTATTTCAAGGCGTCACTATCGACGTGTATCCTTCAAAACCGGATTTTGGAACTGGTTCAGCTTCTAGAACGTTCTTTGTTGAAAACGCATTTGCCAGCTCGTGTCTTGTCTCCAAGGTGGTTTCTTCGACCCTTGTGGTATGCGAATGTTTCAGCAGTTTCCTATCTGCTGCGTATAGTGAAAATGGACCCTGCGAATAGCTGACCCAACTTTTCAAAGGTCACCTTCGCGAGCCTTTACACATATATTTTTCATTATGGATTTTACAGGCATATATTGTTCCTGTTATTGTTTTTGTTAAGTTTGCAAATATTCTTTTATGCTTGTGTTGCATGTTTTTGCTTCTTTTTGGCGATATTGAACTCAATCCTGGTCCCCACACTTGATCACTGAAATGGCATATTTTATACAGCTATGTCCATGGATTATTTAAGTACAAAAAGAACTTGGATGCTGCTGTTGTTAATTTTGACGTTCTCTTATGTTCTAAAATTCTTGTTTCTGATTTGTGATATATTTCAGGACTGTTGATTCCTTGATTTAAGAAGCCCATCTTGCTCAAATGTAATGCCATACCAAGGGCCTGGAATGGTTCTGTATCTTAGAGAGAGACTCCAGTAGGGCATCAGCATGCAGAGGTGAGTGGCTGGATATGACAATCTTTGGCATAGGCAGCATAGGAACTATTTCGAGTAGGACTCGAGCAAAAGTCTCTCATTGACTTCTGGACAGGGGGATGTCGTCAGGTAGTTCAGCAGGGAGTCGGCGTGTGGTAAGCAGCTAGCAGAGGGCATCCAGTGGCGTGAAGTTGGGTGAGAAGACTATAGTAGTAGCATAAGGTCGACTAGCAGTGGTGTTTGTGTCTGGTGCCGGGAGGGTGGCATCATAGAGTGGTGTTGTAGAGGTAGCTAGCGTGGGGATACTAGCAGTCTATCTTTGGAAGTAGGTTGAGCAGAGTGTCTACAAGCAGGGAGATATCTGAAGGAGGACTAGCATAGGTTATGTTAGCAGTGTGACTTCTAAATAGGGACTAACCCATCATTGGTTTGTTGGGGCCAGTATATATACCACAGTCCGCCAGCAGTGGTTGTATTTTGACACTTCTGACAGCCTCTTCTTAATGGGTCCTCCATTGTCCTTCCTCGCAGGGCGTCTCACTAATCCAGCCAGGTACCTAAAAAGGTCATTGTATGGCGGCCAGATAAAGGATTCGAGAGAAGAGGTGTCAATGGGGTGACAATTAGATGGGAGAGCCAAGGGATTTGTGGGCAGTGATACAGGTGTTAGTAGGTGGAGCTGCAGGTGTGGGTCAGGTCAAGAAAGGTGACCTTTGATGGCAGCGCAGGTAGTTGGGAAGGAGGGGGAACTCAGAAAAATGTGAAGGGGGACACGTCACTGAGGAACTGAGTACAATATTAACAACAGAAGGAACTCTCAAAGGGGCAGTGCTACTTGCAAGTGGCTGCTAAGAATATCACCTTAGGGGCACATTACTAGGGTCAGGTCAGATCGGTAATGACTCGCAGTACTTAGTTTCTCATTAGACTCTTGCACTGGCTTAACTGAGCCTGGGAAAACATTGGAACATTCGGTGCGAAAACTTCAAAACAACTAGTACTTCTTTCGAAATGTACGTTAATTCATATAGGGGAAAATAAAAAAAAAATATTTACATTAACTTATAAGTAAAAACCAAGGGGGGAAATTAATACAAACAGCAAAAGCGTTTGTGACAATACATACATACATTATATATATATATATATATATATATATATATATATATATATATATATATATATATATATATATATATATATATATATATATATATATATATATATATATATATATATATATATATATATATATATATATATATATATATATATATATATATATATATATATATATATATATATATATATTATATATATATATATATATATATATATATATATATATATATATATATATATATATATATATATATATATATATATATATATATATATATATATTTATTTATTTATTTATTTATTTATATGTCCTCTTCTTTCTGTGCATCTTTTAACACTTCTATGTGGGGTCAATGTTCCTGACAGCTTTCTTTCACCTGGCTCGGGCAAACATATCCTCTGACAATTGTTTTTCTCTCAGGTCTTCTCTAAGTACATCTATCCCCCTTTGCTTCGGTCTTCCTCTTGCTCTCTCACCAGACACCTTTATCTGCATCACTCTCCTCCCTACATATGTTTCATCCCTTCTCATTACATAGCAATATTACAGCAGTCTTCTTTCTTGGGCTTTCTTTGATAGTTCTACGACTTTAGCAGTTCCTCTTATTCTTTCATTTTTGATCCTGTCCAGGTGCAATATGAATGAAAATTCAAAGGAAGTAGATTATTTTAATTTTTTTTTTTCAACAACGAATTTATGGGACTGAAGAGATGAACCATTATCAAAGATTCCTTGTTGATACTGTTGGAGATGCAGTGCTAAAGTATTTGCGAAAGTATGCTCAGATTACTGTTGAGAAAATGATACGGTTCCAGGGTAATTATGAACATGTCACATATAATTAAAGATTGCAATGTAGGACTGTGTGTCGCTCCTTGTTTCTGACAATCCCACGCACATGTAAGTTATTGAGAATCTGTCATAAAAGTTATGTTGACCTTACCATGTTCATCTTGCAAAAGTATTAAAATTCATAACTACTCATTACTCAGATATTGTTTACTTTTATTCAGCTTATGCCACAGAAAGCTTCTCCCAGTGATACTGCCTCGTGTATTTATATATTTTCATTTTTTTTTATCTTCAGTAAAAAGAATTCCGTAAAAATGAATGCTGAAATTCATCTGTATTATAATTTTCTTTATCAAATTATGCCCTTAGTCATGTAGAGAGAGAGAGAGAGAGAGAGAGAGAGAGATTACTATTTTGTGTTTAATGTTCCTTTCCTTTCCATTGAATACGGGATGTCATAAATAAAAGTAAGATTCGTCGCATGTAAAGTAAATCTAATAAATAAGGTACTGATGATTTATGACATTACAGAAGAATACTAATAACAATATAATAACAATTACCATGGTGATCACTAAACATAGAAAAGTTGAAAGGAGAGAGAGAGAGAGAGAGAGAGAGAGAGAGAGAGAGAGAGAGAGAGAGAGAGAGAGAGAGAATTGCTATTTTGTGTTTAATATTCCTTTTCTTCCCACTGAATAAGGGATATCATAAAAAAATAACATTCGTCGCATGTAATGTAAATAAGGTATTGATGATATATGACATTATAGAAGAATACTAATAACAATATAATAACAATTATCATGGCGATCAATGAACATAGAAAAGCCGAAGGAAAATAGAAATCTAATCTTTAGAAACTTATAATCGTAATAAAATGATCTACAAAACCTTACAACTTCCTCTCATCCTGGTTCAAAAACAAATGCACAAATTTCGATATATATACATATACACACACATACATACATTATATGTATATGTGTATATATATATATATATATATATATATATATATATATATATATATATATATATATATATATATATATATATATATATATATATATATATATAATATTATTTTCATGTGACTAATCACTTTTCTAAAGGAAATTGAGTCAATATTTTTAAAGGAGAAGGTATAAAATAAGGTCCGAATAAAGTAGAAGAGTAAATAGATAGCCAGTGATTATATATATATATATATATATATATATATATATATATATATATATATATATATATATATATATATATATATATATATATATATATATATATATATATATATATAACCAGGCAGCGTGGAAGTAGACAGCATGAAACATAATTCACTTTATTCCTTTTACAGGAAAACGCTGGATATTTCATTTCATCCTCCAGCAGCAATACATTTGGCCCATAAACTTAAGCTCTATATACGATTTCTTTATGTACATGACACCTCTTTCTTACCTCACTTAAGGAGAATTTTAACTAATTATTTCCCGGCTGTTGATGTCAAGTTTGTCTTAATGAACCCTGGGACTATTGGTAGTATGTTGCGTCATAAAGAGAGATTACCTCCTTAATGTAGTCCGGTGTTGTCTATATTTATACTTGCTGCCGATGCAACAGGCAGACTTACGTTGGCAACACACGCCGCCTGCTTAAGGTGAGATGTGATGCACATATGGGCATCAGTTTCCGTACAGGGTGTAAACTATCCAACCCAGAACTATCTAACATTAGGAATCATGGGAAATTTTGCAAAAATAATATAAATTATAAGGATTTCAAGACATTATTATCAAGCCCATATGAGCACCACCTTCCAATATTAGAATCTCTAGCTATAAAGAAACTAGTTCCCACCTTAAACAACCACTCTTCATCTGTTCCCTTGTACATAGCTTAAACCACGCCCTTCTTCTTGTTTACTTTCGGTGCATTTTCTATACAGCAACTGAACTCCGTTGAGACAACGTGCCTTTTAACTATATACTCTTAACTTTAAATATGTTTCTTTACTTGTAGCGTGATTTTTATTTCAACGATGTATCTTACTTTGCCTTACTTTATTCAATATATTTTGCGTGTCAACAAAAAATAATTTGTTATGCTGTATTGCTTATCAGTTTTTATCTTTGATTTTAGCCTGGATGATGAGACATTGGTCTCGAAACGTCGCTGTAAAAGGAATAAAGTGAATTATGTTTCATGCTGTCTACTTCCACGCCGCCTGGTTTTGTACTGCTGAGGGATAGCCTCACCGTCATGTGGAATTATATATATATATATATATATATAGTTATATATATATATATATATATATATATATATATATATATATATATATATATATATATATATGTGTGTGTGTGTGTGTAAAATATATATATATATATATATATATATATATATATATATATATATATATATATATATATATATATATATATATATATATATATATATAGTATATATATATATATATATATATATATATATATATATATATATATATATTTATATATATATATATATATATATATATATATATATATAGATATATATATATATATATATATATATATATATATATATATATATATATATATATATACGTGTATGTGTATGTGTTGCATTATTGCATGTATGCACAACACAACAATATAGTTTGACTCAAATTAAATTCATAATATTGAATCCTGGTGAATGTGGATATTTGGTAGGTGGCAATAGTATTTACAAGTCTCTTGTAGATGTGACAGGCGACGTAGTTGGTATTTGAGATGCCCGTGTCCTTTGTCATAAAAGACCCGCCTTGTTGTCAGCTCTCAGTACTTTTCACCTTTGTCGAGTTTGGAAGGCGTGACCAATGGAATATTAGCTTGAAAATAGGGCCCCGGGATTATCCCAAGTCCTTCTGACAGTCTCCTATTCCTTGTTTCATTGCCAATGGTGGATTTTGGAATCTTCCTTTATTTCTGGCAGCTAGTACGATTTCCACTTTCCCCCTGACTTTTGACCGCCATCATCAGTCAAACAAGGAATTGTAATCTGTCAGAAGGACACGGGATAATCCCAGGCCCTATTCCCAAATTCAACGCGGGTGGAAGAAGGTAAACCAGAGCAGAAAACAACAACCGGTCATTTCCTGAACAGGATTCTAGTATCCCAAGTACCACCTACGTCGTCTGTCATACCTGCACGTGCCATGCAAATACGATTGTCACCTACAAATATCCATGTTCACTAGTGTATATATATATATATATATATATATATATATATATATATATATATATATATATATATATATATATATATATATATATATATATATATATATAGCTATATTTAATATTTTATATTTATTCAGATATTTTGCTACTGCTTCAGTAAAGAAATTGACTCCATTTCCTTCACTTACTTATATTGCCCCATGCAGTTTGTACCATTTGTGTGGGACAAGGAAAATCTCTTGATAGCCTAGGGGTTGTTTCTCCTTGCCCGCACGTGGCTGATTGCCATTCGAGATATGGAGACAAAGTTTGAATAAAAGGTGAATGGGAAATAGACAACAAATATAATAAACCCTGCGGAAATTTCAGACGACAGAAAAGTTTTAGGAAGCCTAATAGTCTTTTTTGCAATAACCTATACTGCTCAGGCCAAAAATAAAACAAAATAATTCACCACCTGTAGTGCAAACGTATAATGTACTAGAATAATCTTCACAGGTAAAGGAGAGGCTCAAGGGAAACAATTGTAATTACGTCTCCTTTTATTCTTTTAACCTGAACCTATATGAATTATTTACCTTACATGGCACAAGAAGACATTATAATTTTCCTCAATGTTGATTTATTATTTGGCAGTAGCTGTACTAATCAAGAAAAATAAATACCTGCCATTCTTACCGTTTATATGCTCTCTCTCTCTCTCTCTCTCTCTCTCTCTCTCTCTCTCTCTCTCTCTCTCTCTCTCTCTCTCTCTCTCTCTCTCTCTCTCATAAACACTTTCCTAGTAAGTACCACGGCATTTCCAGTATTATAGAAGTGTCGGAGGTATTTATTTCTTCTGAATAACAGTCTTCAAAAAGTGTTGTAACACAAATAATGTGTATAATTACTGAGAGGAATTCCTATATACATCTAAAAATATATGCTAGAATAGGTAAAATTCCTATTTATTTTCAGGAATGTATGATAAGGTATTAAAAGTCAGTCTTCATTGCTAAAAATATAAAGTATAATTGACATAAACTAGTAAATATATTCGTAAATCACCCATAGTCGAGAGAGTTTTATAATTTTTTGTGTATGTCTGAATGGTAGAACTAAGGCAAGACAAATGCTGATGTTAGTCTCTCATACAAGAGCTCACAAAGCGTTGACAAATCTGAATTTCTAAAACTACGTACTGTACGATATTCCTTGTCAACTGGGTGCTTGGTCATTGCCGAAAATATCATCTAGAAATGGGGTTAATAAAAATCAGAGATATCCTCATTTGCAACCATTAGTATGATTGTGTCTACTGAAATTAGAATACTCTCTAATGTTATTTGTGTACAATAGGAAAGAAGAAATCATTGGTAATTGTTTTTTTTATTCTGTAATATATGTCCAGCTTGTGGAAAAGTAAGCGGAAACATAAAAATTATGAACATTTTTTATGATTAGTTTTCTGACGGATATACAATAATTTTTAACTATGATATTTAACTGTGATGTAGCTGTCTTTTGCGGATTCAAACAGAATGAGAGAGAGAGAGAGAGAGAGAGAGAGAGAGAGAGAGAGAGAGAGAGAGAGAGAGAGAGAGAGAGAGACTGTGTCATCTGCAATCAGTGAAGTGCTTATATCTCTGGCAACAGTAACCCCAGATCTATAGTACTTGTCCCATGATCATTTATTTGTGATGTTACATTAATTACTTATTATATATATTACGATGGCTGCTATATAACACCATCATTAAATTAAAATAGGTTAATTTGTAGAAAAACGACAAATAAACGTGCTTTTACAATGATTGTATATGTTTTCGTGCGTCTGGTAGCATTCTACAGACGACTGCTATCTGAAACCTCTTCGGACTGTGGGAAGTAAAGCCTATAAGGTGGGAAGTGTGAGAACTCATCTTTGCCGTAATCAAAGGGTTAAATATCATACACTCTCAAGATGGGCATTGGCGAATATCAATACAATGGAAAATTTAAAGTGGGCGTTTTTCATTAATCTAAGTAGCCTTCATAAAGACAAAAACAACTAAAACCATTCACAGATAGTTTTGTAGCACTACTTTTGTTCTGATTCTATGGGTAAAAAAATAAAGGAGAAAAGTGAAATGACACATGAACAGTACAAACAGCGAATACCGATCAATATATAGAAAGATGAGTATTATTTTGTAAACTGAAAAATGTAATCCCTTTTTTCCAAAACAAGTGTTTTGAAAGAGCTACGTTAAAATTAATATAGATTCTTTCGGTGACTGAGATTCATAGAGGTAACTGAGTTGAATAGTTTGCCGTTTGCCTGTCCAGATGGTATAGGAATTTTTCCATCTGTTCTTTCTTTCTTTTTTTCCGTTTTTTTTTTTTGCCAATGCTTTTTTTTAAGTTTATTCCTATCCAATCTTCTTCTTCTTCTTTTTTCTTCTTCTTCCTCTTCAGCCCATCTCTATATGGGGTCACTGTTCCGTGTAAGCCTTCTCCATCTTTTTCTGCCTTGAATATCCTGATCTCTTAACCATTTTTTCCGCGTGTCATTTGCTACGTTATCTTTCCATCTGAATCTTGGCTTTCCCCTCCTCCTCCTCCCAACCACCTCCATGACCATGGCTCTTCTACACACATGATCCTCCTCTCTCCGCATTACATGACCAAACCACTGCAATCTTCTTTGCTGAATCTTCTTTGACTTTTACCACTCTGACTGTCCCTCTAATATAATCGTTTCTGGTCCTATCCTTTCTCGTGACTCCATACATCCAGATCAACATCCTCATCTCTGCCTCTTCCAATATACTTTCTTGAACCTTCTTTATTGAGAACGTCTCAGCCCCACACACCATCGCTGGCCTAACTACACTTTTATAAAACCTTCCTTTTACTTTTGCACTAATCCTCTTGTCGCACAATATTCCCGATGATCTCCTCCAATTCACCCAAGCGCACTGTATCCTGTGGTTTATTTCTGAGCCCATGCCACCATCATCCATCACACAGGACCCAAGGTACTTGAAAGTGGTAACCCTCTTGATGTCGTCTAAACCTAATTTAAATGCACCTTGTTTTCCTTCCCCTCCCATCCATAGATATTCTGTCTTAGCTCTGCATATCCTTAAACCTTGATCCTCAAGTGCTTGTCTCCACAACTCTAGTTTTATCTCCACCCCTTCTCTAGTCAGGTCCACCAAAATAACATCATCAGCAAACATCACACTCCACGGGACTTCTCTGACATCTGCTGTAATAACATCCATCACAAGGTCAAAGATGTAGGGGCTGAGAGTTGAACCTTGATGTAAACCAACTCTTGCACTAAACTTTTCTGTTGTTCCTGCAGTGCTCTTTACCTGAGTGGTAACCTCTGCATACATATCCTGGACTACTTTAACATACTTTTCTGAAATACTCTTCTTTCTCCTACATCTCCACACTTCTTGCCTAGGTACCCGATCAAATGCCTTCTCCAGATCAATAAATACTAGATGTAACCCTCTCTGTCTTTCTGCATTTTTTTCCATTGCTTGCCTTAGTGCAAAAATTGCATCTACTGTACCCTTTCCCGGCATAAACCCGAATTGTTCTTCATTTGTTGTTGTTTCATTCCTTATTCTTTTCTCTATAATTCGTTCATATATCTTCATAGAATGAGATATCAGTTTTATCCCTCTGTAGTTTGTGCAATCTTGTATATCCCCCTTTACCTTATATATTGGGACCATAATACTATTTCTCCAGCTGTCCAGCATTTTTTCTTGGTGGTAACCTTTGAAAAGAGATCCCAGAGTATATCAACCTTTCTCCAAAGCATTTCCACACCTCAACTGGTATACCATCAGGTCCAACAGCCTTTCCATTTTTAATTTTGTCAAGTGCTCTCTTCACTTCTTCTGTGGTGATATCTGGAACTGCTTTTACTCGTGAGTTTCCCTCTTCTCTTATTCTTCTGGGGTTCTCTTCATTTAATAGCTTCTCAAAATGTTCCTTCCATCTTGCTCTTATACATTCTTCCCTTGACAAAACTCTTCCATTTCGGTCATTGATCTGCTTGATGTGCGTCAGATCTTTAGTTGCTCTCTCCCTTCTTTTTACTATATTGTAGATCATCTTCTGACCCTCTGATGTTTCTACTTTTTCATACGTCTCATTTATTCCTTCTGCCTTTGCCCTTGCCGCAGCCCTTTTCGTTTCTTTATTTGCAGTTTTTCAAGCCATTTCATTTTCCACAGATTCATCCCTTTCACATATTCTTGCTTCTCGTTTCCTTTTTACCTTATCTTGAGTATCTTGGTTGCAACACCAGCTCTCTTTATCATTAGGTGGTTCTCTACCTGATGTTTTCCCTAATAGCTCCTCTGCTGTTGTCAGTATCATTGTGCTGTTTTCTACCCAACAGATGTTCACATCATCTGCTAATCTAATGCTGTACAGGACCTTTTCTTTAAAATTCTGTCTCATCTCTTGGTCTTTTAGCCTCCACCACTTTATCTTGGGCTGCACCATAGTTTTCCCATGTGCAACACGCCGTATCAGAAAATCAGACACAACTAACCCATGTTGTGTGCTAACAGTTTCTCCCTTTATGATCTTACAGTTCTTTAATTCCACCAGATGGTTTCTTCTACACAACAGAAAATATATCTGCGTCTGCCTCCCTCCACTACTGAAGTGGTGTAATTTTTGCTTGTAAAAAAAGGTGTTGTTTATTACCAAATCAAAAGCTAATGCAAAATCTACTATAAGTTCTACTTCTTCATTCATTTCTCCCATCCCATGTTCTCCATGGATCCTACTGATATTTTCCCGACTGCATCCAGTGTGTCCATTCAGGTCTCCTGCAATCACCAGTCTTTCTTCCATTTTTATTGATGTAATCATCTCATCCATCTTCCTCCAGAATCTATTTTTAACTTCCTCATCACAGCCCACTTGTGGTGCATAAGCACTGACTATATTTAAAATGTGTTCCCCACAGCACAGTTTCACTTTCATTATTCTACAGCTTTTTCTTTCAACCTCAACTACATTTTCCTTCATTTCCTTACTAAGATCAACCCCAACTCCACATCTTCTTCTTTCATCAGTTTCACTATACAGCATCTTAAATCCACTACCAATCTCTCTTGCCTTGTTTCCCTTCCACCTTGTCTCTTGCACACACAAGATATCATTTTTCCTTCTCTCAGTAACATCTGCACTGTCCTACTTCATCCGGTCATGGTGCCAACATTCAAAGCTCCATCTCTAAGCTCTTGGACTTTCTTCTTTAACCATGCCCGTCCTTGATGTGGTAACCCTTGCCCATTTATCGGGTGGGTCAGGCGAAGCCTGCCCTCATTGCATGAACAGGGTACGCCCTGGCCTTCTCTTGGCTGTTCCTGGCTACTGTCCATGGTTTTGGCAGAGGTTTCACGGCTGGATGCCTTTCTTGCCACCAACCCTCACCATTTACCTGGTCTTGGGACCGGCATAAAGTTGTGCTAGCTTGCACCCCCTATGGCTGGTTTAATGTTTATTCCTATTCTACAATACTACCAGTTCCAACACCAGTATTACGAAACCTACTGTTGTCACTACCACCACCACAACAACAAATATACAGTACTACTCTAACCCATTATTCCCAGAATAAAATATCATTTTCTAAAAGAGTAAAACTTGGGATAATTACTAATTGCTAACTTCGAAAGGAGTGAAAACAGTTTTAAGTGTCAGCAATTACATGGCGAGAATTCTAAGAAATTCAATTACCAATTGCACGCGCTCTGGATATGCTATGACTACAAAGTCTTTCTTTATCTATTATTATTATTATTATTATTATTATTATTATTATTATTATTATTATTATTATTATTATTATTATTATTATTATTATTATTATTATTGCCGATGTCGTTTTGGTAATGAATATTTATCTACAGAACAATTCAAAGCTCGAGAGTGTTCATAAAATATCTTCATGAAGGTAAAATCAGGAAATCCTCCCTAACAGCCCCTCTCTCTCTCTCCTCCCTCTCTCTCTCTCTCTCTCTCTCTCTCTCTCTCTCTTTTCATCTCTTGAGTTTCCTTCAGCATGGAAGGGAAGCATGGAACGAACTTACATTCATACGTTTATCCGAGGCAGCAATGGCACTTTTATTGCCCATTCAATTCTGTTACATCAAATAAATCCACTGTATCCTCAGGGTTATTTCCATGCAATTTAGCTGAACTTATTTAATTTTAGATGGAATTTTATAGGGTTTCACGGTATCTGGAAGAATAGCGAGAAGGGTTAAAAAACTGGTCAAAAAGAGAATAATAAACTGAAAGTGAACCATTAATAAGTTGTCAAACAATTGTTTTATCGTCATAAGTCAAACCAGAATAGGGATTTAGGTATTGCTAGAGTAAACCATATACTTTACATTAACATATAAACTGGAAGCAGCAAATAGCCTCTTTCCTTTTCGTGACAATGAGGAACATCATCCTTGTACATTTGATTTTCCCAAGATCTGGCATCGATGAGGGCATTTAAATGTCAAACACCACAGTAATACCAAAGAAGAAGCCTTTTGTAACAGAATGTGTGTTAAGGCTTGGAAGGCAAATTATACTCTTGATTAAAAACCAGAGTTTTATTTCTTAAATCAAAAGGAATGAGGAGAAAGTCTTCTTAATCGTGTAAGGAATATTATACGGGCATTTAACATAGTGGTAAAATTCTGAATAAAACATTCAAGATAAACAGGAGTTATGAAAAAAACTGCTTTCGTAATCATTGTATTTATAGTGATACCAAATATGGTCGGAGGATTTGGTAACTGACAGGTACCATGATACTAGGAGCACCAGACATAGCATTCCCTTGAATAAATAAGATACTGACTTCTACCTCCATCACTAACGCTACTCCTATCACAGGACGAACTGTTTATCCTCCGCTGGCAGCCGGAACTGCTCAAGCAGAGACTGCAGTAGACTTAGGGATTTTCTTACTTCATCTAGCCAGGTATCTTCATTCCTGGGAGCAGTTAAATTCAAATTCATAACCACAGTAATCAGTATGCGATAACCAGGAATAACAATGAACCGACCACCACTATTCATATAAGCCCTCTTCCTAACAGCCATCCTCCTGCTACTATCACTACCAGTTCTAGCTGGAGCCATCACAATACTACTAACTGACCGAAATTCAAGCACATTTATCTTTGACACAACGGGAGGGGTGACCCAATTTTTTATCAACACCTATTCTGTATCTTTGGTCATCTGGAAGTGTATATTCTAATCCTACCTGCCTTCGGAGTAATCTCTCATATTGTAAGACAAGAGTCTGTTAAAAAAAAAAGGAGTAATTTGAAGTTCTAGGATTCATAGTATAAACACATCATATATTCATTGTAGGTATTTATGTAAATGCATGAGCATACTTTTCATCTGCTACATTAATTATCTTGGTAACAACAGAAATTAAAATTTCCAGATGATTAGCTACTCTTCACAGAACTCAATTCACCAGCAGACCATCACTAATCCGAGACTTAGGATTCATCTACCTATTCACTATAGGAAGATTAACAGGAGTGGTTCTAGCCAACTCATCTATCTACATTATTGTACATTTCACATACAGCATAGTTGCCGAATACCACTATGTCTTATCCACGGGAGCTGTATTTGGCATCTTTGCCGGCATTGCACACTGATTTCCCCTTGTTCACTGAGCTATCACTTCACCCAAGACTAAAAATTCATCTTACAACTACATTTATCAGAGTAAATTGACCTTTCTTCCCCTAACATTTCCTAGGACCAAACAAAATGCAGCAATGACATTCAGACTACCCTGATGCCTACACCTGTTGAAATGCAGTACCTTCAGTAGTATCTTCAATTTGTTGCTGTACTTGGATTTATCATAGTAGTATGAGAATCACTTACAACTAAACGACCTGCTCTATTTTCACTATTTATACTAACATATGGAGTGACAACACAATCTACTCCCCATAGATAGTAGATACAGAGAAGTACTGCTAACATGTAACTATCTAAAATGGCAGAACATTATATAGGATTTAAGCTCCTAACAAGAAACCTAGTTTCTTTTAGAAACAATGGCAACATGAAAAGACCTTAACCCACAAGATGAGGAATCACCTCTGATAGAACAATTAATTTTCTTTCATGACCACGCAATACCAGTTTTAATCCTAATTACCACTCTAGTAGGTTTCATACTCTCGTTACTATTCTTCAACTCCCTAACAATTCGGCTTCTACTAAAACATCAAACAGCATGAACAATCTTACCAGCCCTTATTCTGATCTTCATCCCACTATCCTCTCTTCACTCTACTTACTGGACGAAGTAATTAACCCAAGTGTAACACTAAAAGGTATTGGATGGCAATGATACTGAAGATAGTACTCAGATTTTACTCAAATTAGACTTGACTCATACATAGTCTCAGAAGAAGATGCAACAGAAAGGGAATTTTTATTTTTATTTTTATTGTTTTATATTTTATTTAATATTAATTTTATTTGATTTTTTATTTCATATATTTTAATTTATTTTTCTATTTGCGAATTTTTATTGAGTTTTATTTTATATTTTCTTGTTTATTTTAAGTTATTTTTAGTATTTTTATATATTTTGGTTTTATTTAAATTAACATGATTTATTTTTAATTAATTTTATTGAATTTTATTTACTTTCATATATTTTTTATTCAGAGTACTAAGCTTCTTAAGTTAGATAATTACCAATAAACCTGTCAACCACACCAATAGCATTAATGTTGCTTTCCAGAATTGCCTGGAGGTATCTAAACGATTTTATAAGTGTTATAAACACCTTGTCCCTCATGATATTTAGACCAGCCTCTATTCCCAACTGAAAATAAACAGAGCCTCATTCTCAAACTTTATGCCATGCCCCAGTAGTAGACAACATGGTATAAACCACATAAAACCAGAAAAAAAAACAACAATAGGGTATACCCTAAACGATTTCAGCTTATAATTCTCTACTATTATGGTCAACATACAGCCAACAAGACCTCCAATCTACCTAAGAACTAAAGCAAATAATTTTATAAAGTCAAACAAATTAGAGTAAGAGGTAGAAAAACAAGTCAGGGAACAAGAGAGCTGGAAGTAACAGCCCCCAAACTCAACCCTAACATAAGTCAAGTTATTAAAACATCTGAATCTTTAATTATAATTACCCCTAAGCCCATAATGTACTAAATGAAACCTGTACCAAACAGTAAGACCAGTAGTAACTTAAGCTACCTGTCAAAAACAGACTTCATTCAATTTATTAAGATAAGCTACTTCTAAAATTAAGTCCTTATAATAAAATCTAGGCATAAAGGGAAACCCACAAAGAGCCAGATTAACCAGATTAATACATATAACCTAATAGGCATAAAATTAACTAAACCACCCATTACAGGAATATCTTGATAATCGCTGACCGTGTGAATGATAGACCCAGCACACATATAAAAAATATTAAGTAAAGCATGAGTTATTAAATGAAAGAAAGCTGGAGTAGCCCAACCAAGTCTTTGAAATCGTAATTTTCACACCCAATTGTCTTAAAGGAGATAAAGTATTAATTTTCATCAAATCACTCTCAAAGTTAGCCCCCAATCCAGCCATAAATATAGTCAAACACACTAACGGCAACTGCAAGGTCCTAGCAAACAAAGACCTTAATCTAGGACTAAACCTGAAACCTGGATATAAAAATTAAATAGAGCAGAAACAGACTGTTTGCAGTCATGGGCACGGGCAATCAAGCAGAAAATGGAATTTGAGCCATTTTTACTCATAGCAGCCAGAACTACTAAAAAATAACGCAGTTTCTAGCAAATCTTTTGCTAGAAACACCCACTCTTAATATAAAAAAAAAATACTCAGTAGGAGGACCATATCCCCAACCTGATTAGAAAAAGCTGTTAATATACCCCCATTCTAGTAATAAATGACTAAAGCATAAGAAACTAAACCAAAATAAACTGAACCCAGTTAAACACTAATCCTATTAGGCATAATAATAAGAGCATAGAAAATACAAACCCTAGGACTAAATATGTAAAACGCCCAATATTATAATCCTAGATATATAACCGCCCTTATAAAACAAAAGTATAGAAATAAAGCAAATGAAAGATGTAAATATTGTAGATTTTCATTCAATAATTAAAGCCATCTCGATTCTAGCCCTATTAACCTTAATCAACTCTTAGTCCATAAAGTAACAGCAAAGAGAAGAAAGGAAACCTAAAGAAGCCACCAGGTACAATGAAAAAAAATGATGTAATATTCAGATTAATCTTACTACCGCAACACTGCTCAGACTAAGAAAAATTATATCTTTGGTTCCACAAACCTATATCTTATTTAGATTTTCTAGGTTACTAACAAATCAAGATAGAACCTTTCAAAACCAAGATGTTCAAAGGAAGTCAGTGAAGTATAAGAACTAAACATTCCTAAACCTTATCAGAAAAGCCAAAAAAAAAAAAAAAAAAACCTGACATATTTTCCATACTGACTTGGAGAAAACATATAAAGCCTTTAGGCAGCCTTTAGAAAGGAAAGCAAACCAACTGGAATCATGGCCAGTAAACTACCCCCAGAAACTACCCTCAGAATCAATTTAATTCACCCAATAAATTAACGGTAGGAGGAGCAGCCATATATTTCTAGCTCTTAGAAAAAATCACCACAAAGCAAACCAAACATAACTGAATCACCACTACTGTATAAACTTAAAACAGAAATCAACAAAGAAAGGGAGTCAAACTGTATATAAATAAAACAACATATAAACTAGCTTACAACTGCTCCAGCTGATATCCCTAACTTAAAATCAAGACCAAAGAACTCTCGAAAGCGGTATAGAATATCAAATAATCCAGGCATGAAAAAGTCAATACCAGATTTAACAACTACAAAAATTTTCTAACAAAAGTAATCTATCAAAATCTTTGAAGTTCTCAATCTTCTGGCTCCTTCCTACAACTAAAGCCATAATCCAAACGCTTAACAAAATTAAAATATAACTAATATAATCCAAACCTAGAGCTAAGCCTTAGCAAGAAAAAGGAAATCCATTTAAAGGATATACTCCTAAAGCAAAACTTGCTAAAAACAAAGACAAGTGAACACCCAACCGACTATTAACAGTTAAAATTTTTTCAATATAACTATCAAAACAAATTTAGCATCTTAAAACGTTGTCTTCCAAAATTATCATTCCCATGAATATGGACAATAGATACCAGAAAAGTCAAAGCCCCATCACCATCACAAGTGGCAAGAGTAAAATAAAACAGAACAAAATACAAGTCCCCACCAAGATGCCTAAATGCCTGAGCCATAAACCAAAAAGTATTTACTATAATAAACTCTAAACCCAACAAAACTTTTAATAAATGCTTTCACTTACAAACAAAAGCCAATAGGACGCAACATAAACGAAAAAATAGAACATAAAGTAAAAGAATTTAAAATTGCTATTAGCTTCAGTAGATTAAGTAAAATTATGGTCTTATCAGTCGCAAATGAATTATTAATCTTAAAGCTCAAAAAGAAAAGTAGCTGCCAGCCTAAGTCCACAAAACTAATATTTTAAATGAACTACTTTCTGTATCAATATATTGCCTTTACCCTCTTAATGCTCGTATCAACTTTAGCCTACAAATAGGACTAATACTAAGACAAATTTATGTTACTCTCTTATATAAAATCTTTCTTAAATTCATCTATGTAACATTCCTTGTTTCAAACATAATATTTAAATTCTCAATTAGAATTATCTCAAACTTTGCATTTCAGTAATTATAATTTTAATCTTTCCTTTTACTGATCAAATAATTCTACCAACTAAAGACACAACAGATCTTTCATCTACCAGACCTCTGCAAGACATTCAATATACTCGAATATCACTCAGTAATATATATAACCCAACTACAGCCACCTTGACAGGAAAAATTATTTTGTATCTATTATCAACACTAATAGAAGTTGTGAAGCTCACATCAACTTTCTCTGGGCCCTTATTAAACTCTTAATGACAAAATCTATACGAAAATCACATCCACTATTTAAAATTGCCAATGGGGCTTTAGTAGACTTACCCACCCAGATCTCTCCTCAGAATATGCTTAATAATCCAATTCTCAATAGGACTTTTCTTAGTAGTACATTATACAGCCAACGTACTGTAAACCAGTCATTCTCAAGAGTGGCCTACATCTACCAAGACATAAATTATGGATGATTACTTCAAACAGTATATGCCAATGGAGCATCATTCTTTTTCATTTGCTTATACAGACATATTGGACGAGGCATTTATTACGAATCTTTCTTATACATACAAACTTGATTGTCAGGAGTAATTAGCCTATTTCTAACTATACCAACAGCCTTCTTAGGATACATCCTACCATGAGGACAAATATCATTTTTAGGGGCTACTGTAATCACTAACTTAATATCAGACATTCTGTTTGTAGCAGACCTAGTACAATGACTCTGAGGTGGATTTACTGTCAGGAATCTAACTTTAACTCAATTTTTACATTCCACCTTTTATTTCCATTTATTATCACTGCAGCATCGATAGTTCACATCCCATTCCCCCACCAAACAGGATCTAGCAACCCATTAGGTGTCTTCAGACAGTTAGAAAAGGTCCCATTCCACCTGTATTTCTCATTCAAAGACATTGTAGGGTTCGTAGTTACACTAGCTGCCCTAATTATCTTAACATTTTTAAATCCCTACATACAAGGAGACCCAGACAACTTTATCCTGGCTAACCCCCTAATCACTCCTGTCCATATTCAACCAGAATTCCTAACAAACCTAGTGGAGTTATTGCACTAAAAATATTGGTAGCCATCTTATTTAATCTACAATTCACACACAAAAACAAATTTTGAAGACTTACCTTCTACCCAATCTGAAAAATCCTTTTCTGATCGATAATTGCTATTGCAATCCTCCTTACATGAAATGGAGCTCACCCAGTAGAAGGCCTTTACATCTTGGCAGGGCAAATCTTAACAGTTCTTTACTGTTCTTTCTTCATCACCAACCCATTAGCAATGATTATCTGAGATAAACTGATGGACCGACTATTTATCTTTAGGAAGGTAAGTGTTTTGAAAGCACAAAAAAAAAAAAAATAAATAAATAAAAGAGTTTGAATCCCTTAATAGTCAATGCTAATTTATTTTACAAAACTATACAAATAAAACTTCTAAAAAAAAAAACTTGAACCCTATAAAAAAGCAGTGATTTCAAGCCAAAGGAAGAAACCTCTTTCAAGCAAGGTGCATAACTTACCATAACAGAAACTGATAAGTCCTTTAAACCCAAACAAAACAGAAAACAAAAATATCACCTTAAAAAAGAATAGCAAAGAAACAAGGCACCTGCCAAAATAAATAATAGAAAGAAGAGCACTCACAAGTAAAATTCTAGCATACTACCATAAAAATTAAAGCAAAATCCCCACCCCTGTACTCAGTATTTTAAAACTGGTGACTAACTCAGACTCACCCTCAGTGAAATCAAAAAGGAGTTTGATTACTCTCAGCTAAACAAGAAACAAACCACAGTAAAGCTAAAAGGATATCCCAACACTAATAATCGGCAATAATGCTGATAACCTTTAAATAACCCTAAATCAAACCCTCTCACTAAAAATACCATACTTAGAAGAATCAGAGCAAGGCTTACTTCATAAGAAATATTCTGAGCCACATCATGAAGACAACCTAAAACAGAATACTTGGACTTGTTGTAAAGGCCCAGCCAGTGCCCATTGTAGATTAAACCCTAACTCTAGTGCAATAAAGGAAGAATGGAGCACCAAACTCAAAAGAGAATAAACCCAACTCATATGGCATCAAACACCAACAGACAAAGGACAAAAAATAAAATAAACACAGGAGATAAATTACAAGGAATAAAATTACTTATAGTAGGAAAAGTTTGGTCTTTAGTAAATAATTTAATGATATCAGCAAAGGCTGCAACAGACCAGCATGCCCCAGCATACCTTTACAAATCTGGACATAACCCAAAGTCTTATGCTCAAGCAAAGTAAAAAAGCCACAGAAAGCAAAACCACGACTACTAAAATCAGATATCTAACTAACTTAATCAAAACCATCATAGGAAGCTACTATGATCAATAACTCTCTATTAACTATAGTAATTCTATATCAACAGATCCTAAATCCAACACACTAATCTGCAAAGCTAATCCATTAAAGTCAATCTTATACAAAGATTATCTCTAAAGCTTAATCCTTTCATACAAAGTCATTTTTTAACTTATAAAATATAGAAACCAACCTGGCTTGCACAGGTTTGAACTCCAACAATATAAAATTTTGAAGGTCGAACACAACTACTAGCTAAATGGCTACACCTAGCTGAAATTTTAATTGAACACAGAGGCCGCAAATACTCTTGTCGATAAGAACTCTCAAAGAAAATCATGCTGTTATCCTTAAAGCAACTTATTCTTTTAATCCACAAAAAGGATTAAAAACTAATTAGCATTATTAAACTAAATAGACAGTTACATATATCTACATCTCCCCAACGAAATATAAACCAGGCAAAACTATTTTCCACATGTATCACAAATTTAACTAAATTTATACTAATTTTTTAGTTTTTTATCACCCTTCAAACAATTTGAGCATTTTCACTCAAAAGTTAAATTCAAGTCACTTAAAGGAGACAGCTTGTCCCTCGTCCAATCATTCATTCAAGCCTCCAATTAAGAGACTACTGGCTATGCTACCTTCTCAAGGTCAAATTACTGTGGCCCTGTAAATCAATCAAGGGGCAGACTAGACTTTATAATTAACACAGACATGTTTTTGCTAAACAGGCAGAGGCAAAATTTGCTGAGTTTCTTTCAAACACTTATCAAAAATTCAGAAATAAATTACATTTAAGCTTAAAAATAAACTCCAATAATTCTTATTTTAACATTTTATCTATCAGTTACACAATAAATAAAACTCCTCACTAAAAATAGCAAACATCATATAAATATATATTGAGGGTCAATATTACATTAACGTTATACTAGATGGCTGATTTCAAACCCACTCCAGACGAAAAATATGTAAATTGTTCATCAAGAATACAGATAAGAAGCTCATTCCTCCTACCTTTCCTATAAAACTGTTAAAATTTTACACAAAATTAAATTAATTTAGTAAAGAACCAAATATACAAAGACTGACTAACAAATCACCACTAAGAACTAACATTGGTGAAATAGTCAATCCCTGAAACAAAAGACTCGAACACCCACCACTACTTTCTTGTAATTGAAACTTTAATTCCATCACTATACTAGTTAATTATAATCTTTAATTACAATTCTGTGACATACTAACAATAAAATGTTATAAATTTTTTTATAAAATTAAACTTAAAATTACACTTACATAAATAGTATACGATTACTAAGTAGTGCCCCAGGTCAATTCCGCCAGCATGAGTGGAGTGCCTATACAATTAGGTACAACTTATAGTCCTAGATGGATTTTCCAATACAACTACTGTATTGCAATTTATCTCACTTTAAATAATGAGAACGACGGGCAGTGTGTACATATCCTAGAGCTAATATCAATCTAACATATTAAACTAGAAATACAATTACATTCACCTTCAAGCTCCATTTCAAAAAGTTATTCATACACATACATTATACTGTATAACTCTAACATTGTCTGCACCTTGACCTAATGTATTTTAGAACAATTAATTCTAGTAGTTAGAATACTACACCTCCTAATAATGACGGTATGCATACTGATACACATTATAGAGTAAAACCATTCGTGACATATCATTCAAATGGTAGGTTCCTCTAACCAGACTTGGATACCATCAAATTCTTTAAATTTCAAGATCATAGTTAATATTAATCAAACAACACTTCGCAAATCTAGTATAATAGGGATCTAATCCTGGTTTAAATCTAGATTTTAATGGCCTCCAAGAACATTTGTAGGTCTTAACATTACTAATGGACTATAAATTTAACCCTTTAAACAATATTGAAGGGAAAAAATTTTCACCCACAATATTTCCTCCCAGTCTAACAGCAGCCGCTGGCACAAATTTAAACTGGAATTACTAAAATTACAGGATCGAAAATTATTCCAAAACTAGATATATATACTGACATCTAACTAAATAAATCTGTATACTTTAATTATTTCGCGTTTACTTACATGTAAATTATCCTTTAAACAGAAGGACAAGCAAGGATCAAATTTTAAGATCTAATTATTATAAAATAACACTAAAATCAAGTTAAACAAATAACGTATGAGTATTAGAATAACGTATGCATACCTTTTCTAAAGTAAAAACTTAAATTTATTGAGCCTCTTTACCGAATCTATCTCCCAGTTTGCATTAACATGTAGACTGGACACAGCAAATAGCGCCATTCCTTTTCATGACGATGAGGAACGTCATCCTTGCACATTAGATTTTCCCAAGACTTGGCATCAATGAGGGCATTTAGCTGTCCAAGCCCTCAGTAATATCAAAGAAGCCTTGTAACAGAATGTGAGTTAAGGCATGGAAGGCAAATTATACTCTTGATTAAAAACCAGAGTTTTATTTCTCAAATAAAAAAAGAATGAAGTCAAAACCTTCCTACTCATGTGAGGAATATTTTCAATCATCGATAAGACGGTGCACCTAATGTACGAGAATATAATGCTCTGCCTTAAGTGGGTTAAGTTTCATTAGAAAAAGAATGGGCATTTAAAATAGTGGTAAAACTTTGAATAAATCGTTCGAGAAAAAGGGGGTAGGGGAGTTATGAATAGAAAAACTAAGTAGATGCAAAAAAAATTAAAGACTGACTGGGAAGACAATATTTATAAAAAGACAGAACCTTGCGAGATATAATAAGAAATAAGGAAATTGTAAAAGTACTGTTAATGCGCAACGCAAACTAGTTCCATCATTATTTTTATATTAATTGTTCTATGCTTCCTTACATTTTTCATTGCATGTAATCTGTTGTAACTCCTGCTTTTCAGTTTTATACACTTGAACTTTATTTCCTGTTAACCTGATGGCTTTCACCATTCCTCACAAATCTGTAATCCTGCGGACTGTAAGTGACTGCTTAAATTGTTCTAATTTCAAAACGTCTTTCATCCCTTTTCAAATTCTTTTAAAGTAGTTCCCATCTCTTCTTCTGACTTTGAATTGGCCATCTTTCGAGTACAAGGAGCTTTGACAATTTATGTTACCTTTTGGTTTCAGTGTAACATCTAGATTTCCCTCTCTATTTTAACAAAAAAAATTCCACCCAATTAATTCCCAGTATTTTCTTACATTATTCTACAGAGCATACCGTTATTATGTATAACATATACACAAACGATAAAAATGTCTCTTATTTTTGTGCCCTGCCACGTAGCTTCCTAATTATCCCAGTGCATTCTTTTTATAAAGAGCGAGAATTTCAATTAATGATTTTTGTCATTGCTTTCTGGCATATATATTAAAATGTAAAAAAAAAAAAAAAAAATATGTCGTAGATACATGTTGCTTTATGTTAACTAATTTGCAATCCACGGTATATCTGACACTTGTATATTGTAAGAGCTTCATTGCTGTACTCTGTATATAGTCTCGAATTTCAAACATCATTGTTCTTGTAACATTTAAAGAATTAACATCAATTTAAATTTACCTTGTCATATACTTCTATTTAATTTTTTATTCCAATACATCTTTGACTGATGAAGGAATTACTGTACTATTCACCACAACAATGAATATTATAACTATTTATCTTTCTTTGTGTCGTTCTTAACACTAGCATTCTTTACACTGTTGATGAAAATGTAAAAATGATCAGAAGGAATAGCATGGCAGTGGTGTTATATAACCCTCTAGTTTTTCGATGAAATTCATTTCAATTTATTATCGTTTGTATTTTTTTATTTAATGCTAATGTTGCAATGTAATCTTTTCTCTCTCTCTCTCTCTCTCTCTCTATATATATATATATATATATATATATATATATATATATATATATATATATATGTATATATATATATATATATATATATATATATATATATATATATATATATATATATATATATATATATATATATATATATATATATATATATATATATATATATATATATATATATATATATATATATATATATATATATATATATATATATATAATGTGTGTATATATATATGTATTATGTATATATGTATATATATTGTAAAGAGTAAGCAATAAAATACGCTAGAAACTGTTCTCCTTTCCTGCTTTGGGTTGGTTTGAACTTTGAAGGTCGGGGTATAGGGGCTCAAGAATATAATAGTTTGGGGACAGTAAACTGGCTTTGCACTGTTTTCTTTGGTACAGGAAAGAAAATCGTTTTCTATGATATCTACCTCAGGACAAGAAGCAATAAAAGGTCAGGCCAGGATTTTCACACGCGTCGCTAGTATATGTTCCCATCGCCGCCCTGTGTGCCCCGTGTTCCCTTAGAAGACTGCAAGGGGGATTTTCCCACACGTTGATAATAAGAAATACCTGGAGAGGGAGGCTCCATTTGTCCACGCTCCCACACGTGGTTCTCGGCAGAAGACGTCGTCAGCCCTACGCCCCTACAAAATGTGGTAATGTACCAAAACGAGTTGCTAGTCACGATTACTTAGCCCTTTGCATTTATTAATCTCTGGGCCTATAACTTTGTGTTCCCTGATATTCCTTGGTTCAAGCCAGGCCCACGTGTTCACAGCTTCTTTCCTCTGAGTCACAAGTAACGCCTCGGGAGTCCTTGGCGCCTTCAGTGCACCCCGAGTAATTCAGTCCCCAAATTCCAGCATTAGATGTGTAACGTGGGTCCAAATATCGTTTCAGAAAGACGCCTGTAGCAGAATTATCCTTGGTCCGTGTTCCTGGCATTCCTAAGCTCCCCTCTTCGGGAGGACTTCTACGGCAGTAATTTACCGTATTTTCAGTTAATTTTCCTTTGACCTTGTGTGCTATCAAATATAACTATTTTTATATCCACGTGTTTCACGCACTTCCCCTAGTGAAGAGCCCTCCGCTCCGTGTACTTCTTTTTTTTGTTTGTGTTTTATATGTCCTGGGTATCTTACAAGGCCATTTTCGAGTAAAGTAATAATTGTGGAGTCATAACATCCACCTGCACCAGGAAACATATAAAATATATATATAAAATATATATATATATATATATATATATATATATATATATATATATATATATGTATGTGTATATATATATATATATATATATATATATATATATATATATATATATATATATATATATATATATATATATATATATATATATATATATATATATATATATATATATATATATATATATATATATATATATATATATATATATATATATATATATATATATATAAATGGATGTAAGTGTGTATGTTCTGAATACATTTTGAAATGCATTGAGCAGTTTCAACCAAACTTGGAATACATATGACTTACCATCTGGGAAAAAATACTTTGGGGGTAAGGCAACCCCTGGCACTAAAGAGGGTGGTGTGGAAATGGGTGAAGTGTAAAATTACAGAAAACAATAGATATTAGTGTCTAATCCATAGTATTCGAGCTCGCTGAGATTAATAGTGACACTCCCGATGCCCCTCAAGTCCAAGTTCAACCCTAGGAAGAAGGGGGGGGGGAGGTTGGGAAGGGGGTGGGAAGGTGGTGACATGTAAAAATAACCGAAACAACAGATATTAGTGTCAAATCCATAGTTTTCAAGGTCCCTGAGGAGAATAGTGATACTCCCAATGCCCTTTAAAATTTAAGTCTAAATTGCCCTGATAGGAAGGGGGTGGGGTTGAGAAGGGGTTGGGAAGGTGGTGACATGTAAAAATAACCAAAACGGCAGATATTAGTGTCCAATCCATAGTTTTCAAGGACCCTTAGAAGAATGGTGACACTCCCAATGCCCTTCAAGTCCAAGTTCAGCCCTGATAGGAACGGGTTGAGGGTGTTGGGAAGGAGGTGACATGTAAAAATAAGCGGACAGATATTAGTGTCTAATCCATAGGTTTCAAGGTTGCTGAGAAGAATAGTGACACTCCTGATGCCCTTTAAGTCCAAGTTTAGTCCCAGTAGGAAGGGCGTGGGAAGGTGGTGAAAAATAAAATGTAAAAAATGGCAGATAGTAGTGTCTAATCCATAGTTTTTGAGGTCACTGAGATGAATAGTGCCACTCCTGATGCCTTTTAAGTCTCAGCTCAGCTCTGATAGAAAAGAGGGGTGAGAAGGGGTGAAATATAAAATGTCAAAAATGCTGGGCAAAGTAACTGTAACTGAAACAACTATTTTAACAGGAAACAGGAAAGAGAGAGAGAGAGAGAGAGAGAGAGAGAGAGAGAGAGAGAGAGAGAGAGAGAGGGGAGAGGAAATCTGGGAGGAGAAAGAGAGGAGAGAGAGAGAGAGTTTATCAGTTGTCATTCAGAGTTTTCCCAGGTAGTGCCGGGTTGGTCAGCTAGTAGAATATAAAACTCTACTTCTGTTGCATGTAACCTAGTAAAATACATGAAGATGTTCGTCTTTCAAAGATAAATAAAAACTCCCAAACGTTCTCTGAGCACAAAGAAAAGAACAACTCTCGTGAAAACATAAATGGCTTAATCATTAAAATTGAATAAATCCGAAATTGAATCAGTGGAATCCTCTTAACTAAATGAAACTTCACAATTTTCTGTTCTCCATGTTCTCTCTAAACCATAATAGACACGATGGTTTTTATAACGATGTAAGGATATTGTAGGGCATATTCTTACCTGGAATAATAATGGGTAAGTATAATTTGAAGCAAAACAGGTTTTTGTCGTAATGGGAATTGACTAAATGGTGACTGTTGCCAAAGTATAACAGAAGTAAATTCTTATGATTGGTGTTTATATATCACGCTATCTATATTGGAACTGTGGCTCTTTTCTGTCCACCTATTTTTGTCCATTAATTTTTAAAGGTAATTTAAAATGACATCCCATCACCTTTTGTTTAACACAACATTGACTATAGCATTTACATAGACTTCTTCATTCTAGACCATACCCATTATTGTAAATTTAGCATGATTGTGTACCATTTTAACACTATACAGCAGGTAGGTATGAAAAGTACTAATCTTATCTTCAACGGTCGCTAAATAATAAGGCATTATTGTTTCTTTTGTATTGCACTCGCCTTTCAAGAAATTATTTAGGAATGAAATTCTTGATACTTTGAGAAAAGTTAAATTAAAGGCGATAACGAACTCCTCGTGATAGTTCTTTGCTACGTCACATCTTTGTAGTTGTTGAACCGTGAAACGTGTTACAGGAGGCACATCTGTTTTCCAAAGATATCCATCTCCTCTTGCCGAAGTGCCATCAGAAGGTTCAAGTGGCTAGCTCTTCCAAACAGCGTCTTAAATGCAATTGAAAACGGTTATATCGCACTCAGCACAACAACAACACGCGCAAAGAATTAGTCACTGGGTGTTCTTTCCTCTCTCCAAAGATTGATGGATAAAAGAGTTTAGGGTAAAGAGGCAAAACGTGATGTTTTCATGAAAATAATAAAACTTCCAAATCTATAACAATTCATAAATGGAATCTAGGAATTATTACTTATGATTTGGGTGTTACTTCCTTCAAAGATATATTATCCCCTTCCCCACCATTTTTTTTTACCAGTGCCACATATTTTCATTCTCTCTTCCTCTATATTTCTGTCACTTTAATTCCTACCATAACTTTAATCATAGGTTGCCCATTTCGGAACAATCATTTAATTTCCTCTTCAATTTTTGCTTTAACATTTCCCTTGTCACTGATAACCTTTATTTCATGATCAACAATTATAAAGGTAAATATAAGTGACCTTCCGTGCCTGACCTTTTCTCTAACTGAACCTTTCCTCCAAAGCTTAATTAAGGAGTAAGGAGACACATTACCTCTCTGACAACCATTCACCGAAAAATGGGAACTTGTTTATAAAAAGGCTGTCTCACTAGCTGATACTGATAATGTAGCTATTCTTGTAATTCTGCCTTTAGCTCGAATGCTTTCCTCCTCCAGGAAAAAAAGAAAATATGATAATTCATCTAAAATCAACGATAAAGAGGAAAAGTCTCATGAACAACAAACGGGTGATAAGGCCCTAAATTTCCGAAACCTCTTTCACTCTTCGTTTCCCATCCTAACATTTCCAAATAACAGTTTTCTATTCTTTCCATTCTCCATTCTTTCTGTTTCAAAACACTTCTATCCACACTTTCACCTGAAACAACTTTTCACTATATCTGCATATCAAATTTTTCTCCCTTTTAATTCTATTTACATTCAAATAATTTCATAATAAATGATCTCAGTGGCTTCAACCTTTTTTTTCATTTACGTTCAACATCCACACCTTACTTCTGTAAAGAGGAGCTGCTTCAAAAGTCCTTTCATACTTTCTCACCTTGGCTTTAACAGACTCCAAGTAATTCCCAGTCGTCTGCACATACCCTACTACCCATTTTGCATCACCTGCTCAGCGGTTTGCCTATTTGCTCATCTTACTGTGCTCCAGCTTCTTTATTCGTATATGCATATACAGATCAACCATATCCACTCTTCAATCATCCATAGATACTTTCATTATTCCATGTTCCAACTTCCTGTTTTCTTTAATAACCCTGTCCTCATTCACATTCACTCTCAACTGTCTCCTACAGTAAACAACTTCAGCACTTTTCACTAGTTTCTGCAGGTTACATTTACAATTGCCAATCAGAACTGCATCGTCTGCCAATATTTTTTTTCACACTCAGTTCACAACCCATTTTTTTTATCCCACAACCTTTTACCAGAGTCTAATTTGCTTTCTTTGACTTCTTTTTTACTCCATCCATGCATATACTAAACAGCCATCGAGACAATTAAATGGACTCTTGTCTTAATTTAACTTTTATACCAAACAAGGCACCATCATAAAAACTTATTCTTTCCCAACAACTTATCTTTAGTATCATAAACTCTCAATACTCAAAAGTCCCATATTGCCTATTTATCGATTCTATTACAAGCCTTTTCTAGATCTTGTTCAATTTACTTTAAACCTTTCTGCATCTATTGAACACTTAATCCACACATCTCTCCCTTGTCCATACTCCTACTTTTCTTTCTTTGTGAAGGCTTCTGTCAACATAATGTACCTAGACTGTAAAACTTCGTTACAAATACAAGGATAAACACATATTGGGTAATGGAAGATAAGAGTAATGAACAGATATAACAGTCAAAGAACATTCAGATTTAAAGGAAAGGTAAAGGACATCGCAACCACATAGCCGTTTCCTTTGGATAGGATTAAACGTAAGTAAAATATTCATGCTTTATGGCATTGTAATTGTCGAGATAGCTGAGAAAAGAGCTCAAAAAGAGAGGAAAAGAAAAATAGAGCGGAAAACCGGCATCCTTAAACTCAAGCAGGACAAAGATGGAACTGACTCCCAAAGACCCTTGCAACAGCTGCGGTCTCGGTGAAACGCGTAAATGAAGATATCAAAATAATTCTTCATTTCCTATTGAGGCAAAAGATGGTGGAGGTCGAAAGGTGGCGTAGTTTCCCTTTAGGTGGTTTTGGGGAGAATTTGCACCATCAGAAACATTTTCCCTCAAATTACAGTAAGGTCAATCGGTTTATTTTGTAAAACGACCCTCGAGAAGTCGAATGGTGAAGACGTAATAGTGAAACTAGTAGTCAGTTTAACAATTAATCTTGAACACTCGACTTTTTTTAGGGTCATTTAATCCTTTATACTTTAGGACGTGAAGTGTCACCACATGTTCTGTTGTTGCTGAAGTTTCTCTTGTTGCTCCTGTATTTATCATTATTATCCATCACCTACGTACTATGCTTGGTTTCGTTCTCAACATTGTGGGAATTGTTAGAAAACAAGAAATTTCACTCTGTCATTTCTCTCTTTGGAATTTTATTAAATAATATAGTAGATATAGTGGTCTTAGAGGAAATAAAGTATATATTAAAGAAATGAGATGAAAGAAAGGTTGAAATCTTGAAAGGATAACTTGTATAACTTTGACGTAGATTCATCAATCCACCAATTATCCTCACCAGTCGCATATTGTGCCACTTTTATGACGCTACTTAATTCACTTATATATTAGGCTACCTACAATCCGAACTTATTCTTACAGTCTGTTTCGTTGCTGCTGCTTTTATGCTTGTTGTTGCATATAAAAAATCATCCCATTCCTTTGATAATTTTTTATTAATCTGTGTTTGCATATTTTTGGCAGACAAGCAAAATCATAGAAACTGTATTGATTCCTGACATAGTTACAAATTCCATTTTGGCTTGAAGTTTTTTATCTTTATGTATCGAGTGAAATTTGATGGTCCTTATTGAAAGCTGTGTGCAACGTTGTTTTTTCTGTCAATATAAGTTTGAAAGGATATTAAACTTTCCTTTCATACCCTAACATTTTCTTACTAAACTGCATTTGAACTGCAGTGGGCGTAGGGCATCACAGCAAATTAGAAAAAATTAATTACTCTGTTGATTTACAGATAATGAATCATTTTTAGCTATTATTAAAAAAATATGGAATTACTTTTTTATCTTCTTGAGTTTCTCTTCCTTTACATATGCAAATTAAGCCACTATGTATGAAAAAACGTTTGCATGGTATTATTCATTCTTGAGAACTAATAGATCTTTACGACAGGTTTTAAAACACAGATCGCTGATGCTTTGAAATAAAAAAAAAAAAGAAAATTATGAAAATTAGAAAGCTATAAACCTACATATAAAAAAAAACTTTGAAAAGAACAAAGAAAACATAATATTTTTATCTCTGAGACAAAACATAGAAATCAGGCTGTCGAAAACCTTTCGGGGAGAGAGGGTCTCTGGAGGGAAAGTTGGAATCCCTTGCAAGAGATGTGGGCGCCTCAGTACTTTCCCGTATGGGTGAGAATTTCAACATCGATATTTCTTATCTTGTTTTCGTTGTTTTGATTTTAAGATTTAACCCCCTCGTTGATGCAACTACTAATTACACTACTACTACTACTATCATCATTTTTCTTATACAGGAAAAGCTGCATTTTGAAGAGAATGAAGCCTCAAAGGAAAGGAATGTACCGGGTATTTCGAAATTAGAGGCCCCCCCCCGTCCACAGAACAAATGGAAAGTTATGAAGTTTTCTGCTATAGCCTATCTCCAAGTACATTATTTAAAGTTTCTATTAAACTATTTTTCATTTTACATTTCTTGTATTTTCAGACTGAGTGACGGAGTTAGATGCAGCCATGACTAACGTCTTGGAGGAAATCAGATGGATTGACCAAATCCGGGCTATAACCTTCAGAGAGGCCAGGATGCTGGTGCATCCTTCATTTCACGTTCCTGGATAGCTAAATACATTAAAAGAGATGAATCCTTTGTTAAAAGAAACTGGAACAAAAATCCATATGACTGTCATCGCGAAAAGAGTGAGATTCTTGGAAGGCCTGAAGTCCTTTCTCAGGAGTCAAAAGACATCATAACTGAGGCAGTGGGTAGACCAAGAAAGTCTTTATTTAAATTGGTGCTTGAACTAGAAACAAAAAGGGGAAAGAAAAGTTATAGTGCTGTATATCGTGAGTTGAAAAAATCTGGTATCAAGCCATTTCATGTTATCAGCAAGCCCAACATCACTCAGCAACAGAGAGAAGACCGTGCATGGTTTTGTGGTTCATTTTTTAAAGATTGGGATGAAGCTAACTTTCTCCATGTTGCCGCATCAGATGAGTCTTCATTTACACAGTCAAGAAGCCAAATCATAAAAATGACATCATTTGGGCTGCAAAGCTGGATGATATCAGCGATGACATGTGCTATCGCCAAGTTGTGAAATTTCCCAAATGTTTGGGAATTTTTCTCTGTTTCACAGCCAAACGGTTAATGTGGATCATAAAAGAAAAAGGACAATCCTGGAATGGCAAATACTTCAGAGAAACTGTGCTTACTGGTGGAGTATTTCCTTTCCTCAAAGATCCTAAAAATGCGTTATCTGTTGAAGAAGTCACATTTTTGCATGATAAGGCACCATGCTTCAAGGCTCTTCAGACACAGGAGCTGCTTCAAAATAGTGATATCGATTTGTTCTCGTCAAGTGAATTTCCTGGTAGCTCCCCTGACCTTAATGTGTGTGAAAACATTGGTAGTATCTTAAAGGATCGTGTTGAAGTGCGCACAGTGAATTATGCTGGTATACCAAGCCTCGACGACCTGTGAAGAGAGGTGACCGAAGTGCTCAGGGAAATGGAGTTTGAGTCTCAGCTTTTTTGCCATTTGCTGAAATCATACACCTCAAGAATGCAGGCTGTGGTACAGGCAGATGGAGGCCACACAAAATGTTAAATACTCAGAGAGAAACTTAAATAAGTACCTGTTCTGAATTACTTCTGTTTTTGTCCATATCAAGTTTAGTTTATGCTGTAGAGGGCGGGGGTGGGGGCTCTAATTTCGAAACACCCTGTATGTAACTGAATTAACTGCCCTTTCATCTTCCGACTGCATGGATAAATGAAGGATGAAATGTTTCAAAGTCAGCTCATAAACATTAAATAAGCCTCATCACTTACGGATCACATCCTGCAACGTATCCTATGTGGCACACTTCGACAATAAAGCATTCCGTTCATAGCTTCTAATGTCATCCTCATCGTTGACTGAGTTCGGAATCATTCTGTCATATTATTATTATTATTATTATTATTATTATTATTATTATTATTATTATTATTATTATTATTATTATTATTATTATTATTATTGCTGTGTTTGCATCCACAGATCTCTGTCTTCGCACTGAAGCAGAGGGGAAGTTATACATTCTAGCTTTGCTAAACAACCTTTCATCTCGGAGTCTAACCTTCTCAGTATCAGTACATTCAAAAGATTTCATCCTTTGTATATGTTTCAAGCATAAAATAAATAGATGTTTTATGAAATTAAAAATTTTACAAATATATATATATATATATATATATATATATATATATATATATATATATATATATATATATATAAATATATATATATATATATATATATATATATATATATATATATATATATATATATATATATATATATATATATATGTAATTGTAATAGCCACAATGCCCTCTTAACATTGTGGCTATTACAATTACATATGTATCTGGTAAAAGGGACCAGTAGATTCTATATATATATATATATATATATATATATATATATATATATATATATATATATATATATATATATATATATATATATATATATATATATATATATATATATATATATATACACTCTCATGATATCGGTCCTTATGCCTGATAAGAAAATGAAACATTCTTAAATGTAGCAACCAATTAAATCTGAGAAGTAAGGTGGTAGTTTTGAGAGCTCAGAGTCCAACCCCATTATCTCCCCTTTCTAATACTACCCAGAGAAAACAACTGAATGACTAACTGACCTGCACCCTTTTGACATATATCAATGTTCTATGGCTCGGTAATCTTATGCCTAATAGCGTCTAGCATGAGTTTTGTATCCAATGCTCTTTTGAAATTTCTCTTACGACTCATACAGCTTTAAAGGTAGTTTTTTTTTTTAACAAACAAAGAGCAATTTTAATGATAAAACTTTGATCAAGGTAAGGAGGTAGTTCAGGATGTCAAGGAAAAATCACGATGACGTGTACGGAGCATAAAATGCACCCTTACGAAATGTCAGATCTGCTTTACTCTTTTCACATTTTTGTGTATGGATAAAACTTGGCCATCCATGAATTTTGATCAAGAAATCTACATGATGACTCTAAAGGAGGAGGGGATCATATACCAGAACAGTAGCTAACATTACAGTGTATGATACCCAATTGAGAGGGTATTTCATTGCTTACCTGTTTCTACAAAGTCGAGAAGTCTCATCCATTGGTAGCTTGGTAATGACCATATCAAAAAGGCTACTGGTAGTGAATATTTGTACCTACTCACCCTGCACTCTCTCTCTCTCTCTCTCTCTCTCTCTCTCTCTCTCTCTCAGGTCTACAACAAAACAAGCTTTACCGAAAATAATTTATTTGACAAAAATATAACATAACTGGGTTGCAAGAAATAACAGATGAAATAAAATGGAATACTAATGTTCCCCAAAAGATCAATCATATTGCAGGCCTTCATATTTAGCAAATTATCATCTTTACATCATTAACTCACAATAGGTCAAAATAAGTCAAAGTCCAGTACATTTCCATTGAGTACATCTTTAACCTCTTCTTCAGCGAAACATTTGAAGAATTTAAATAAATCCCTTATTAAACAAAATGCATAAAAATAAACATATGGGAATTCCATCCATGTTACTTATAAAGTACACACAATATAATAAATGCTTGACACAAGGGACATATATAAATGAAATAAACAATCTACAGTTTTGGAAATCAAACGCAGTTCCTACCTCCAAACAGCAATGTTCACATTCTTAATCAATAGGTCTCGAACCACAGAGTCTTCATTGAAGACTTTTAATAATGTTCAGTGTTGGTCTTTGAATGATCATTTTTCTAATAACTAATCCCTTCTCACCCTGGGACTCTGCCCAAAAGAAAAGCACATACAAACATTTCTGGGGAATGCACTCAAAAAGTCTTTTGGCAAGTTCCCACACCTTGCAAATACATGACGTAACAGTTTTACTTAATTAAGAAACGAGTCAGATAACAGCTAAACATCCTCTCAAGGTTTTTCAGAATGTCTTTCGCCACACTTATTAATTAAATATCTACTGTGTGTTGTAATTTATAAAATACTTGTGTCCTATAAGCTTTTCAGATGCCCGGCCACCCAAAGAAGTGCTGCCCCAAGGACTCGGGAATTAGCAATTATCAAAATCCAGATTCGTGCACTAAATGGATAGCCACACCCCTGGCAGACTGATCTTCAGGTGAAGGTTTACTCACACAATGTTTTTGTAAATGACAAATACCCCACTTCACGAAGAGTATGACAGCAAAGGACCCAATCACTGATAAAGCAGCAATGAGGAGGTACTGATTTGGCACAGGGAAACGTTCGTCTTCCATCATCGGAGGAAGTGGTGGAATTGTGGCAATCACTTCCATTAAGGGTGGCATCAGAACAACTTGATGTTCCCCATGAAAATGCTGCGTGAAGATACGAGTAGTAAGTTGAAGACACTCTTGCCCAGAACTCGAAACCTCAGCATGACCAGTCTACACACAGCATTGAAGAGACGGGATCCTTGTAGAAGAATCATATCCGATGAATTATGGCACCAGATGGAGACTTCACACCTCCTAAAGAACACCACGTTCAAAGTCTTCATAGAGGCCGCTTTGTACTCATGTTGGAACGTTCAAAAGTCACAGTCACAAGGAGTTTTGTTATGCACTAACATCTTCTCACATCCTAACCAGTCAGCGTTTATGAGCATAAAGACACTACTGTCACAAATATATCTATCAAGAACTAAACCACATCCTGACTTATAGTTAACAGCCAAGGACTGAAACTGGTCCCCGAAAAGGTACATAGTCTCCTCACTATCCCATACTATTACTGAACAATTAAAAACACTAGGGAAAGGTTGTATGATATAACTATGAAACAATTTCAAGTTACTAACTGGATTTGCACTAGCAACACCCTATCAGACACATTCACTTTTAAAATACTCTAATAGTGATACAAGTTCTCCCCAGTAAAAATTACCTGAAAACCATACAGATATGCTGCATTCATTAAAGTAGATCCTAAAGACCCAAGAGGTAAAATATCTCCAAAAATTCTCCCCATGGAAGTGGCAACCACTGCCTTAACCTGTATTTAAACTTCTGATAATACGGACTCTGCTTCTTTCTCAATATTCAACAAGGTAGTTTGACAAGAAGATGAAACTATCGTAACATCTAAGTATCCCCAATCCTATCAACTGTGACCAATAATCCATTTAAAGATACCCCTAATGTCTCAAAACCCTTTTGTAATTTCTCAAATTCATCAAAGTTTTACCTTGGCTAGCTGATTCTGACGATATCTGTTCAATTCTCACCAAATTAGCAATTTACATACTAGCAATCGATCATATTAACAATTAACAATGGTGCGGGCCTCTTACTCCTACTAGAAGAGACCTGAGAAGTCGAAGAAACTAAATTTGGGGGCCATGTTAAAGTGTTCTTAATCCTATCCTGAACCCTAACAGCTGTAGCATTAAGTTCGGTTAGCCAACCCCGCAACGGATCAAACAGATTTAGTCCAGTACTCATCTGACCCAATAAATTCCTAAGCAACTGAACTTTATTCTGGGATACTTCAAGCTCAACCCTTGCCGAACCTATATCCTCAAACTCTGTACTCAAAGTTACTGCATCAGACGACAACCACACATCATATTCTTCTTCTATAATAACACCTGGGCCTAACCTCACTACACAATTAACCCATACCACGACCCCCAAAGTCATGAGCAAAAGAAACTTCAGCATCTAAAAAAAAAAAAAAAGAAACCTATAAGTTACCAGATCTCGAAACAAGTAAGAAAAATAAACAAACCAAAAAGAAAGAAACTCATATATATGTAAAAAAACCTGAGTTTTCCCCTCTCAGACATTATTACAACAACAAAAAACTGAACTCGGGCAATTAAAGATTTATATAACTCTACGGACTGACGTCCTCTTCGGTTAAAATAAAAAAAGACAGCAAATCACATCCCTTTAAACCCCATTAAAAACATAGGAAAAAAATTATCAGAAACAACAGCACAAATACAGGAATTAACGCATAAGATTCCCATTAACCTGTCTTTTTAATTTTAGATATGTGTCAACTGAGACACTCCCATATTTTCATCCTGAACAATAAATCTATTCTCCTTCTTTACTTCTACAACTTGAAAAGGATCCTCAAATTTAAGAACTAGTTTATAATTCAACTGATTCCTAACATTTATTTTCACAAAAACCCTATCTCCCATAGCAACTTTAACTCTATCTGACATTGCATTGCTCCTGTCAACCATATCCTGTGTTTTAGAGATCAGTGATTTCACTGTATCATCACCTGATGGAATAGGTAATAAATCAAACGCACCCTGCACTGGGTAGCCAAATAGCGTTTCATTGGGAGACATCCCAGTGGTATCACTAGCCATAGAATTAATGCTATGCTGCACCTGTGGAATATATTTATCCCAATTTACATCATTCCCCCTACAGTCATTCTGAGAGCTTCAGTTACCTTCCTATTTGCCCGTTTACATAGCCCATTAGCTTCTGGTCTATAGGTAATAATAGTAACTTTCCGAATGCCCATTACATCTGAAGACTCTCTATTGTCTTGCTCACAAATTCTCTCCCATTATTTTTAATCAGCACCTCAGGAGCCTCATTATGACAAAAATATCCATTAAAGAATGCGAGAGCTGCTCCTCTGCTGTTTTGTGCTTCAAAGGAAAAATCTCTACAAATCTAGTTAATTCATCAACAACCACCAACAGGTGTCTATGGTCATAACTAGATTCACAGAAATTGGATAATAGGTCCATATGGACCCTAGAAAACAGTCTACTGGGAATAGAAAATGAAACCAATTTACAAGAAACAACCCTCGATGGCTTATATGCATTACAAGCTAAACAACCTCTCGCAAAACCTTCCACTGACGCAAACATATTCTTCCAAAAAGTATATACTGATTCGCCTTCTCAATACCCACATACGGACTGCCAGACCTACAGTAAACAATAACAGAACAGTAGGTACTAAACTCCGAGGAACAACTACTTGCGTTGTATCACCCTTATCCTCACTATTTCTCAGTCTGTATCTAATCTGCCTAACTAACAAATTACCCTCTAATTCAAGACCTGCAAAAGGCAACTTATACCCTTCCTAACTAATGCCCCTCTAAGAAATGCTTTTGTGTCTGCCAGAATCTCATCCTCATCCTGTTTAGATTCTACTAAACTAATATCCCAGTCTATGTAATCTCCAGATACATAACATACCCGAGTACCTTCTGAATCTGAAAAACTTCTACTAAGGGCATCTGATACATTATGTCTACTTTCTATATACCTACTCTTGGCATCAAAACCCCTGATTGTCAGATACCACCTAGCTCTTTTATGGGAAAGATCCGGCTTATTGAAAATATCCAAGAATGGCTTATGATCTGTAAGAACCTCTACTTGATTGCCCATCAATAACATCTTAAAATGAACCAAACTAGACACTGCGGCAAAGGTCTCTTCGTCCACGACCGACCATAGCCATTAATTACTACCCCATGTCTTAAACTTCATACTGTAAATTGCAATCGGATGAAGTCTTCCATCAAACTTCTGCATAAGGCAGGCCCCTATGCCACTGTGACTGGCATCTGTCACCAAAGTGAAAGGACGTTCAAAATCGGGAAACTTTAACACTGGGGGATTAACTATAGCATCCTTAATATTCTGAAAGGCTGATTGCTGTCCATCACCCCATACAAACTGCACATTATCACTCAGGACATCTGTCACAGGAGATGCTAAAGTAGACAAACCTTTCACGAGACTACGAAAAAATCCATCCATGCCCAAGAAAGATCGAATCTGTTTCTTATCCTTGGGAGTAGGAAAATCTACAATTGCCCTAACTTTATCCTCATTCACTCTAACACCATCCTCAGAAATAACATGACCCAAATATACTATCTGCTTCTTAAGAAAATTACACTTAGCTAATTTTATCTTCAAACCTGCTAGCCTAAGTCTCCTAAAAACTTCCATAAGAACCTTTAAATGTTCCTCTACAGAATCAGTGGCAACTAAGATATCCATATAGATGAATATGGATTTCCCTAACAAGCCATGCAAAACTATTCATTAGCCTAGTAAATGTCATAGGACTATTTGATAAACTAAACTGCATCCGCGTAAACTCATAATGCCCCTTCAGCAAAGAGAAAGCCATGCACTTTTGACTCTTCTTGCTAAGCAGTACTTGCAGGTACCCTTGCATCAGATCAATTGAAGAATAATTATTCTTGCCCCCAATCTCAACAAGCAAATCTGGCAAGCAAGCCACACAAACTTGGACTGAACCATCCTTCATAGGCACTGCTAACAACGAAAAATTAAAAGGCGAGGAACTGGGCCTAACAATGCCTTCCTCGTCCCACTTATTAACCTCTTGCTGTACCTGTTCTATAATCTTAAAAGGAATCCTATATGAAGGGACAAAAATAGGCTTAGTCTTATCCTCTAAATGAACCTTGTGTTTTAACACATTTGTCAACCCTAAATTATCCCCTTTAAGTGCGACTGTGTCCACAGACTTAGCCAGAACATATTCCACACCCTGAATATATTTTTTAAAATCAGCACTGGCTAAATGATCCTTAAAATCCTGCCTCCTAGCCTGTAAATCTGTTTCTGAAAATTCACATATGTCCCCAACAATAGCTACTGAATTATCCCCATCAACCCAGTCAACAAAATCGACTGCATAATTCTGAACTGAATCATTACAGTTTAACAACTCCACTCAATTATCCCCTGAACTTGATACATTGCTTATAGAACCCGTACACACTACCCCCTTCAGCTTTATGCTACACTCATCCACACACACCTGTCTTGGTTTGCACTCACCTTTCACTAGAACTTTCACCATAGAAACCATACCAGGACCAAGAACCACATTATCTGACAAAACCCCCTTATAACACTTCCTACCCACATAAACATGTTCAAATCTACCCACAAATTCTCATGTACACCCAATCCATTATCATCATCCACTCTACTTATACCCATTCCCTCGAAAGGCATAAATCACCAGGCACTCCGACAGTTATAGAGCATACCCCTGTATGAACGAAGATTTTTTACCTCCGACATGCTGGATGACCCTGTAACAATGTATTTCCCTAAGCAGCCCCTTGTATAACCAAAAATGGTTCTGTAAAAGTTCTATCCCTGAGAGATAAATACACATCTATGTAACCCAAAATCTGTAACCTATTTGCTTGAACATCACATACTGTCTCTTTAGCAGGCCTTAAAGAATGATCGGAAAACATCGATCAAAACAACTCATAATTCATCAAATTAACAGAGGATCTTGTATCTATAAAAATATTCACACCAACCCAATACAAACCCTTTTACCACTGGCATCAGCTCTGAGGGTTCACCCAGAAGTCCTATATCACAAGAAACAACCACTTTCATCTCTTCCCTTTTTGCTGCTCAGTCCACCAAAAATTTTTTGGGCCCCTAGAGGCTCCCGAAAAACCACCTCGAGGAGTTCTCCTACCTGCCAGACCAATGCTCTGAGGTTTGCTTCTAGACTTATTCTGTTTAAGAAGCAGGCAAAACTGCCAACTGTGATACGCAGACTTGCAGGCGCCACAATATTTCACCCTCTAAAACTTCTTAGTATGGCCCTGCCTATTACAATTAGAATAACGCCCTTGAGATCCTGAAATTGCAGAAGTCTCATTGTCCTCTGTCTTGGCACATAACATCATAATTGTGGAATTAGAATTGCTCCGTGTGATGCTTCGGAATAGCCCTGGAAGATTTCGGCATCCCATCCAAAAAAGAGCTATTTACTGTAGGGCATTTCGACATGAGCTTACGAATTTGAGAGAACAGTAAATTTTCGTGTGACCCCCTTTCTATCTCCTTGTCAAAACTATTTACGATAGCATCTGGGACGTCATTCAGGATCCAAACATATTTTAATAATTTCTCAAGATTCTTTATTGTAATAGAGCC
>NC_089753.1:71058048-71063048 GCF_040412425.1 Macrobrachium rosenbergii | reverse complement strand
CAGCATTCCTGGAGGGAAAGATAACTTACCTTTAGTAATCTCTTTTGTTTTTGTTTCATGAAGAACACCTTTGTGCACATTTATTGTTCAAAGTGACATAACGCTATAGAAACATTATTTATGAGATCAGGTTGCAACGCCCAAAAACCTTCTTGAATATATTTCAAACAAAAGAAACTTCCTAGATGTTTACAGAAGGAACATTTTTCTCTAGACTTTAGTAAAAACCGTGTCTACATTTTATTATTATATTCATTTACATGGGATGAGATAATCTACTAAAACTCGGAGAGATTATTTATCGAAAAATTATCAAATTTACTAAAAAAGGTTTGTTTTATTCCAATCTGCATACAGACTGACATTCTTTTCAAGGCAGCATTCTACAAAAGTCGGTGAATACTGATGGCAGCCATAAAACTTGCAGGTGACCTCTAAAATGATCTACAGCGAAAGAAATCAGATGAAAAGCTAAAGGAAACACGGGCAACCTAAGAAAAGATAACCATTCAAGAAAGCCGTAAGCTTGCATAGTTATTATTTATGATATGATGTTCCTACAGCTATTTCTCATAGTACTTTGTACATGCAAAGACTTATCCCCTTCTTCGTAAGTAATAATTTATCCATTAAAATAATATCGTAACAAGGGAATGAATAAGAATAAATCTTTTAGCCTTCAATGGTTGTTCTTTAAGAAGTTTATTTCTCCAAAGAATAAATGCAGATAGAAAAAGGATTCCTAATTAGATCGTTAACATCAGAAACAAAGAATTTAGGAAGGTATAAACATTTTTGTTGTCAAATACATTTTAATCCACGGTACTCTTTCTTTACTTTTGTTGAACCATACGTTTACTTGAAGAGCCCACTGTAGTTCAATTAATGGGAATTAATCTAAGTATTGTGGTTTTAACGTATATTGTGTCCTATGTTTTTTCTTACTTGGAAAGATATGGGAATATTGTTCACATCATGTTCACTCGTTATTTTTTTAATAGATTCATTGAATGCTTATGGTTTAATGCTAAATACACTTATATTTCTCTCATCTATCAAACAAAACAAATTGCAGCTCTCTCTCTCTCTCTTATAACACATGCATAGAATAATTTATTTAATAATGAAATGGTGTAACTAGAAGCCAGCTAGAGGAACATTTGCATATTCTTTAGAGAGCTGAGTTTCATCAGAAAGAAACGAAGACCTACAGCAGTAATGAAATGGAAACAAACTTTATCCACAAAAAGTAACGAGATAAAAGGCCTGTAAGAGGAAACTGAGAGTTTAAGCAAAAGAAAATTAAAAGATGAGAGGGAAGGCTCCTTCTTCGTGCAAATCGACGGGGGAAGACGACCTTGGAAGATCAGCTGCACTTGCGAAGTACTACAAGAAATAGAGGTAGGAGCATATTATCGTAAATACAAACTATGCAAACTTACGGTTTTCATGAATGATTGTCTTTTTCTTACGTTGGCCGTGTTTCCTTTAGCTTTTAGTTTGATTTCTTTTGCAGCGGATCATTTACAGTTCACCTGCAAACTTGCACACACACACATCAATATTCATCGTCTTTGTAATGATAATAATACAATAATAATATGTACATAATAATAATAATAATAATAATAATAGTATATATAATAATAATAATAATAATATCTTGGAAAACGATCGTCTTTGAGAGATACTTCCTTGAAAAGAATGGCAGTTAGTATGCCGTTGAGCCTATACTTGGCCTTCTTAGCCTGGTGTATGAGATTTTTTGTTTCAGCAGACAAAGCACAAAACAGCTGACCGAAGTTGATTTATTATCCTGGCGTTTCAGTAGTCCTTGCTATCCTTGCTACCATTTACAAAGAGTGAATGGCACCAGGGATTCGTTATAGATTAGAATAATCCGGCCTTGGTTTAGCACTGACTCTTGCTCCTCGGCAGTCTGTAAAGTCACCAGGGGTCGATTTTTTACTGGATTATCATGGATGGAGCGCTCTCCTACTGACTGTGAATCTGGATGCATTGAATGGGTGGTGCCAAGGGGTTCTGCTTCCCGGGTTTGCCGCTTCAGGCTGTTACGATATATCAGGGACGTGCCTCATTGTTTTGCTGACAGTGGTTAGGAGGAGGATGGTCTCCTGGGTAACGTTTTGTGCTGCCATGTTCCCTCACGCACTGTTGGTATACTGCTAAGTCAAGTAGATCGGCGGCGATCCACTAGGAGAGGTGAGTCATGGTCACACCAATGTATAAATGGTGGAATTCATTCTTGGGGTGCAGTATTTGGGGGCCTACGCTCTTTTCATGGGATCTCTGCTGATGAAAGGGTTATTCTTTATGACATACTGGTCATCCTCCACCTTTATAGTTTTTATGGAGTCAAAACAATCCTCACATGGACATGATGCAGATGTTCCTTCTAGTCTAAATAGTAAAGTTGAATTTGCAAAGCAAATGTTCTACTTTGTATCAACTCCTTCGGCATTATTTTGTTTTTCGGTTATATTGATTGCTATGAGTAAGAAAGCTTACTATGTTTCGGGCTAGGCATAGTTGTACTTATACACCCTATCGTGGTTGAGGGTCATCTTATCTCTCATACATCATATCTCATTACGTTGTTATTTGTGAAAGCATTTTATTTGTTTTACTTGTATGGTATTGCATTACAGGTTCTAATGAATAAAATAAGAACTAAAAACCACCAGCAATCCTTGGGTATATTTATGAGCAAATAAATAAAAAGACGTCATGGGATAGAGAGGGGCAATCATTCTCTCATCAAGTATGAAGGTATACTGATCCCCCTCTGTCCTGTGCTCAGCTACGACAGAAGCCATAATTTATTTATGGACCATTGAAGTACTATGAACATCTTTCCCGCTAAATTCATCCAAATCATATGGCCCGTTATATTAATACTCATATGAGTTAGCCCGTCCATCACTCAAAACCTGTTATAGATACTCAATGATGAATGCCCATCCATGAAAAATGAGAGGGAGGGGTAGTTTTATCGCAGAAGCATTTATAATCGGCTAATACACAAGTGCGGATGGCGATGGATTTGTTTCCTCGTCGATGAATGATTTCTTGATCTCCAAATTTGTGCCCATGGTACGAAGTATTTTATTGTGGATTAAGTAGTTAGAAATAGTAATGGTAATATCGCAGGGTACTTAACAATTTGGAATTTGTTGGTGAGGTATGATTAAGATACGTTTGGCTTAAAATGAACAATGAAAAAAAAAAGGTGGCAATTTCGTCACGAGTAATTTTTTGATAATGGGTATGTCTATCACAGAAACATTTGGTCTGTTACTTTTACCCGTGCTGAGTATTGTAAACCACATTTAAACTGACATGGGTTTTCAATGTTGATTTTAATGAGGCAATAAACAATGATATTAATAATTGTCATAAATTATGATAAAATTTCACAATAATTCTGGTCAAAAATTAATGTTGTAGGGGATTTGGATTTATTGTATGAGTTAATCATACTGTACGTATGTCAGTGCCAGGAAAAAAAGATGAAGTGTCAGGTGAAAAATGAGATTAAACCCAGAAAACTGAAGGAAAAGTTGATATAAAAGCGAAAATTTAATTTGTTTTGTCTGTGTTTGTATGTCTGTCACGGCTAAGGGTTAGATTTTGAGTTTAAAAAGTTTCTGGGGTGACATAGAGGACGTTTGCAAAATTTAGTTTGGGTCTGTCAAGTGGTTTGGATTTCTATAGAAGCCAAAGTAGTATACAAAGATTCACATATATATATGTATATATATATATATATATATATATATATATATATATATATATATATATATATATATATATATATATATATATATATATATATATATATATATATATATATATATATATATATATATTATAAAATATATATACTTCATGTTATTTATATGAATCATGGTGATGTGATAAATTTCATATATATACAGTATATATATATATATATATATATATATATATATATATATATATATATATATATATATATATATATATATATAATCAGCTTTACCTGGGAAGGTATGTGGAAACTTACCATGGGACTTTCAAATCTGACTGCAGGTGTTGATTTCAGGTAAATCATACATAAAATAAATCTAAGCTGAAGGCCTTACTTCAACAGGGAAAGTTGTATATAAACACTTAGGTTACTCAAAATCACTTATATTTACAGTTACCAATTAAATCAGGAGAACGGTGAATTTCGAATGCCAGGCAGGTAAAACAGAGTCCTGTCGAATAACAAAATTTACAACAAATTAAACAATAGAACTGGGGAAAAATTCGCTTTGTAGAACACCGTTGGGTGTTGGGCAGTGGTTATGACCATGGCACAAGCACAAGATGAACAGTTGATTCTACTGGTGGGAACTTCGTCTGCAACCGAGGATGTATTTGGTTACTTACACAAATTAGGTCGCATAATTAAAAAGATTCGACGGGGTGCACAGAAGGTGCCATAGGAACTAATTTTTAGGCACTGGTAAACAGACGTGAAATTTTGGACATTTACTCACTGCACTAAACAAGTCAGGTGTCTGTGGAAAATCGTACTTTGGAAAACAAAATAAATTCAGTAGAAGAATAAACAGATTTGTGACTGTTTAAAAACCTCGCTTCTAGTACTTTACCTTTTATTCAGAAACAGGGGGACCTCATCTTCAGCACCAGCATGGAGGGCAAGAGTTTCCGGGACTTGCAGTATAAAAAGACTATGGCTCAAAGCAGCCACATGGGAAGGGTCAAGGCTCTGAGGGGCAGACAAAAATGTGCAAGTGTGTGGATTCCACAGCTGGGAGTTTCTCTGAGTTCTGCCTGAATTCTGAGGAAGCATGGGTCATTGTCAGCTCTTTAAAGACTTCGTAAGACTTACGTCTCTCCACATTCCAGATGGCGGTGTTGTCACTCGTTTGGCAGTTCGTTTTCTATACCGCTCGGACCATGTGGGAACCACGTGGGAATGGCGGTGA
>NC_089753.1:71030548-71053048 GCF_040412425.1 Macrobrachium rosenbergii | reverse complement strand
TTAGCGGCACAAGATTCAAAGGTAATATGTTTCCTTCTTAACCCAGATTACATTGATATCTAAAATTGTATCTAAATGGATTTTATTGTTCAATAACAAACTAAAACAAGCGTTTGCTTATTTTTATAATTATATTCCTCATTATGTTAATCATATTTTGATATACATGGAAAACTATAAAGAAAAAAGAGAGCAAATAAAATGCATACTAACCATTATTTCCTGAATACTGATACACAAGCCAATTATTTCAAATCTTGGATATAAGAAAAAAATAATAATAAAACAAGTCCACCTCTCTGCTAGTTTGTGGATTCAGTGAGAACCCTGATACTGAACTGCTTTGACTAGCTTTTCCATATTTGCCTCAGCAGCGTTTGCCAGAGCAACTCGCTAGCAGTGTTCAAGATGATCTTGGCTAAGTCTAGCTCTTTTCTTGTTCTTCATATTGTTCATGAAAGAAAATGCGGACTCACAAACATAGGTAGATCCAAATAAACACAACACTTTTAAAGCTTCAGCACGAATGACAGGAAACCTCATTGTATCCGGAGGTTTCCAGAAATCTTCGCAACTTGAGTTCTTGTATAAAAGTTCACAACTCCATTTCACAACTTGAAAGTCATGCTGAGAGAACACTTTTTTTTATTTCTGTTTATCAAATAGCACTGGCATCGAACACAGTTGAACTCTGTCAGCATGAACCTCCAAATTTTGAAAAATCTTCTCAAATTCCTCACTAAGACGTATTATGCTGCCTCATACATATGCTGGGTATGAACACTGACTGTCACTGCACTCTTGTAGCGTTTTGTGAAGTTCAGGAAAGTGATGAACCAAGAATAATGACAGTTTACTCTCAAGACCTGAAATTGTGTCAAATAGATTGGTTGTTAACTTCTTTCCTCCTTGCAATTTCAAATTCAGCTTGTTTAGTATGTTCAGGAAACTATTGTATAGGAAAGGCAAATTACAGCTCGAAGTCATCAGCATATATTAAACACCTCCCACACTCGGGAAAGAGCTTTCCTTTGCTCAGCCAGCGAACACCGGTGTGCATAATCAGTTCATTATGAGGACATTCCATTTCTTCAAGAAACATTTTTCAGTGACACTATACCATACCAAATATATATATATATATATATATATATATATATATATATATATATATATATATATATATATATATATATATATATATATATATATATATATATATATATATATATGGTAGAGTATCACTGAAAATGTTTATTTCAAGAAATGGGAATGTCCTCATAATGAACTGATTATGCATATATATATGTTCGCTGGCTGAGCAAAGGAAATGTATATATATATATATACATGTGGGGAGTGTTTATATATAATTAAGTCCTTTATTTCAGAGAAGTATCCTACAAATGTCCTGAAATATATATATATATATATATATATATATATATATATATATATATATATATATATATATATATATATATATATATATATATATATATATATATATATATATTGAATGGAAAAAGGCAGAAGGGTTTTTCAAGTTCGGCAGTTAGGCCTTCGGCAAGAGCACTGCCAGACCATCAGAGATCACAGAGGTGCTCGCAAGCACCAGGTTGAGAACCACTGTGGTACATTATTGCAAGCTTGAAGAGTGAGGTGACTTAAAAGAGGTCTCCCTCGTGACACCTCCCCTATCAAGTTGACATTCCACATCTTGAATCGGGTGGGAATGTCTACGAATAAGTCAACTCGAATGAATTAGCTGTTATCTATCCTTACTTTCTCTTTCAATTTCATTAAGTTCTTAAAATTAGCAATTCTGTGAGTCAATTGCAAATTATACTTCATCATTTATAAGATGCACGCTATTGCAGAGTACTGGCCTGCTGGAAATTAATTTATTATATTTATCTTGTTGTTACTCTACGACAGCATTATATCAAACTCAAAATAAAAGTATTCGATAACTTATTACATTATGAATCAGAATAACGACATAAAATAAGGTTAGAATATCGATTCTAAAGTAATTTCTAAAATCAGTCACGCACATAACGATAACTTTATGCAGTTAGTTTGCCTTGATAAGGCATTACAACGTAGTACTCGTGAGCTTATGTTAGGTGATGCCACGATACTTGTACATGGCGGCACTGTGCCATATGTGGCACTAAATTTGCGGGTGCCTAGTGACACTAATCTAAGTACGTGATTCATACCTATGCTGGTGGCTGCATTGTGTTTGGGGCCAGGGACTCGTGGGTTATTAAAGTACAATGAAATAACAAGGAAAATAAATGAGAGATGCCAGAATAAGCAATGACGGGTAAGGAAAGATTATGATCAATATGCCAGGATTATATTTCTTAGCCTATAAAAATAGCTAGGTTCTTTCTTTAGCCCATTGGGCATCAAATTGCACCAGTAGGGGCCGGTGGACATTGTAAGGTAGTCACATGGCACAACTCCTCTGGCAGGGGCATCTGCCAATATCTACGGTAACGGCACTTTGCCAGGTTGGCACTCATATGGCAAGGGCCTCATGGCTCTATTATATGCAATTTAAAACGTACCATGCTTTTGTAGGCATGAAAGGAAAGTCAAAGGACTTATATTACTGGAAGATCTGGCAATATGCACTCTTCATTGGCGGAGTGGGAGCAAAGTAAAAGTGAGGGGCTGTTATAAGACTTTACAAAGCGATTCATGAATGGGTAAGGTTACCGGGAAAATATTAAAATTAGAGACTGGAAATAATGATCAAAGTTGTAAAAGAAAATATTAAAAAAAAGAAGTTAAATTACAAAGTTGTAAGAAAAATAAGTAGGGGAGGAAACCTGTCATCCTCCTCTGGAAAGAGGTGCCAAAGTTCTTTGTAATATAAATGTGAGCCACTGTGCCAGAGGGCAATAGTGCGAGGAGAGCTCATCAACTCTCTTAGTCTACCTGGAGCTTCTCTGCTGTTGACCTTTCTTCCTTGGCCCTCTCTGAGGTTGGTGTTCTGACGTCATAGGGGAAGTTGATGGAACCAAGACTAGCGAAGATATGTGAGTGCCACCTGTCCCGGCTTCTTTGTCAGCTGAAGCAGGGGTATTCTTTACAAGCTCTACCACGAGTTGTCGCAGTTCCTTGAGTTCATCGGCCAGTTGAGATATGGCTGAATCTTTACTCATAATCGTGTCTGCAGGGAACTGGGAGAGAGAGGAAGAGGTCATGATGGGCGTGAGAGGCTCGCAGATCACAATGACCAGCTCAAGCATGGGTAGCAAGTCCACACCTTTGGGTGAGCTTCCGCTGTGGTCAGAGAAATCTGGAGGGGACCTGAGTATACCATGGGTAGTGGTGCCAAGCCGGGGAAAGAGAGGTAATCCGGACTGGGGTCTCTCGAAGGAAGATCTATGTTGAGCTTTGGCACAAGAATTAATTCTGAAATTTCTTTGATGTCTGTGAGGGATAGAACTTGGCACTGTCCAGGACACTTAACCCTTAAGTTACTAGTGGTTGAGATCTCAACCACACATTTACCTAAAATAGATTGCTCTTTTGAGTGGTTAATTACTGTTTTGCTTGTTCCAACAGCAATTGTTCTAAGTCTCAGGAGTATAAGGAATAGTTAAGGCCTTTTACCTTTCTTTTCTTTTGAATTAGTTTGTCAGAAATCGTCTTTGAAGTTGTATGTGTGCACAATGGCAGAAGGAAGCAGTACAAGGTAAGATTGAATTTATTTAATGTCAAATCAGTGACTTCCCAGAATTATGAAATTCTTGGGTATGTTTAACAGAAATACAGTATATTTAGTATTTTTCAAATACTAATATTGTTCTCATTATTTTATATTATGAGAAATAAGTCATTGAAGTGAAGTGGTTGAGTTCTCAACCACTAGGAGGATATGCATCAGCTATATGTAGTTTGTATTTTTTCTGTTATTTTCATTTACATGAACCAGGGACTCACTAGAATTAGATGATGTAGTTGCTGTGGGAATTCAACAACCAACAGTAAGAATGGCGAGTGATGAGGACTCTGAAGATGAGAAACCTCAACCTGGTGCCCCAGATCGCTTGTCTAGTTTTCAACTTTTGGCAGAAGGTCGGCTTGTGCATTCTAGAAAAGATGAAAATAAAAATGATAATGAGGAACAAGTTGCCCAGCCTTTATAATCTTCTAAGCGACAAAAGCCAGCATTCTGTAACGAGTTGATGAAAGAAGCAAACTCAGGAAGTCTCCCCATATTTCCAGACCCCAACTGGGCTGAATATAGATATTTCACCCCAGTGCAATTGTCTGAATTATTTTGGTGAGAGGATCTTCTTGAAGAAATGTTAAAAGAAATCAAGTTGTATTGTTTGTTCAAGAATACTCCTGACATAGAACCATCTATTCCTGAACTTCGGATATTTTTGAGCATCCTCATATTCTCAAGCTATTCATCTTATTCTCAGAGGTGGATGCACTGGTCCAATAACCCTGATTTGGGGTCAAGGATAGTGAAGGACTCCATGAGGAAAACCCGATTTGAAGCTTACATGCAATTTTTGCTTTTCAAAGATAACACAGCATTAGATACAAATGATAGATACATAAAGCTCAGGCCTCTGGTCGACCGTTTGCAAAAAAAGGTTTATGGAAAATTTTGTGCCTTCTCAGCACCTTTCTGCTGATGAGGCAATGATAGAATATTTGGTCGTAACTCTTTGAAACAACACATAATTCAGAAATCAGTGAGGTTTGGGTATGAAGTGTTCTGCCTTAACACCATCTGGTTGTATGGTCGCTTTCGAGTTGTATCAAGGAAGAAAAGGCCCTTACAATGAAGATCTTGTGGCACAATTAAGAAAATCTTCTGCAACACTCCTTACACTTTTGAATGTACTTTGTGAAGACTAAAAGGATCTGCCATGTGATTTTGCATCTGACAACCATTTTACATCATTAGAACTTTTGGTGGAAATGAAACGCCATGGTTATGATGCCACAGGAACAGTGCAGTCCAATCACATTCCTAAACAATGTAATATCAAGACAGTGGACATCGTGAAAAAGGGACCAAGGGGCTCCTATTCAGTGGCCCAAGCTCAAAATGATCACCAAGATCAACAAATTAATAACTACAGAGCAACACTGCATGGTAAGAAATGGTGGTTTCTTACCTGCTTAAAATGCTTGGCTCATTGGATATCATGCAGGCACAAAAAATGCAAAAACTTCTTAGGATTTTGTCGTTTTATTGTGAATTATTTCCTGTTACATTTTGGAGTTCAAGCAAAAAGCAGGGGACGAAAATCTGTCGGTCCTCCAGGTGTTGATGAAATATGGTTCAATCGTCAAGATCGTTTTGTTGCACAAAATGAAAACAATGCTTGTCGACGTTATGCACAATATGGATCCAGATCAGTATATGGTTGCGTAAGGTGTGACAAGGAACTGTGGCCAGATTGTTTTGTAGCTTATCACATACTATAGTAAGTGAGCTAGGGGGTCAGATGGTGATTTGACATGTTTCTCAAGTCGAATTTTCTTCAATAATTATTTGGGATGGTTGAGTATGAGGGAAGAGGATGTTCTCTTAATGCTAAATTTACCAAATCATTAACATTTCACCTTTATATTTTGCCAAAGTCATGAAAACATTTTATCCTGGTGGTCAAATTAACAACCAACCAATAATGTTCAGTTCAGAATAAACTGATGCGTATCTTCCTAGTGGTTGAGATCTCAGCCACCTTACATCTCTAATACTAATTAAACCATGAAAGAATTAAAGTAGTTTTTATTTACCCCTATGTTAGAGTATTCATTTACTAAATATAATCCAAATACAAGAACAAAAGTTTTTCCAGGAACAAAAGGGTTAAGTGGCAATGGTGGAGAAAGAGTTGAGTGACACTATAGGAGAAGTCGATGTAGGTTTGGGATCTCTGAAAGGGAGATTTAGTGTGTTCCTTGGCACTGGCACTTGCGCACGGCCTGGCACTAGAACTGAATAGGTTAATAGCTCTCCATTTGAGACAGACGAAGCTTGGCACTGCTCAGGGTACTCAAGTGGCACTAGCAGTGGGTTAAGGTGGGTCTTTGAGGATTCTTGGTGCTTGATTGAGTTCTGGAGGGGTTGGGACCCCTGGATTTTTGTTAATTAGGAGGGGACCGGAAATCCTCTCCCAGGAGGAGGTCATAGCCTCCAGGAAGGTGAGTGACTACTGCAAGAGGGCGGATTTTAGACCTCTGAGGTCTTGTGACCCTCAATTTGATGGTGGGGAGGATCATCCTCATCTGATTGATACCCTCGATTGTGATAAGTTGATGCCTGTCAATGGTGGCTCCATAGGGGACCCTGTCTTCACTTATGAGGGAGATTTGCATGCCAGTGCCACTGAATGCTGTGAACTGGCATGCTATCTCAAGGAGGTGCCATAGATATGGGACCCACAGCTGGAGGGCCTAATGTTTTAGGATTTGTGACCGCCAGGGTAATGATGGGTGTAGCTTATCTAGAAGGGCATTTTGACCATAGGGCAGAGTGCCCATAAACCTTATAGGCAGTGCAATAATTCATGCTATAATCTTTGCTTGGTACTGTCCCAGTGGAGGGAGCAGGCCTGCTGTTGTTCACCTAAGAGCCAGACGTAGCTCATTTAGGCTTTGTCACGTTTGGGAACTTAGAGGGAGTTTCTGGCTGATTCTCACCCTTCAAGCAGCACTGTTCAGATGAGTGCCCTATCTTCTTACAATAGCCGCACATGCGCTTCTTTGGCAGGGACCCATTCTTGGGCGAAGGCTGACCGGAGGTGTGAGCACGGGGACAGATCTTATGACCTAGAGAGCTGATGTGAGGATGGTATGTGTCCCAGCCGTCCGCCAACAGACAGCACTTAGCGAGCATCTTGGGGCCTTGCATACATAGGGTGGTGAGGGCAGGCAGGGTGAGTAGAGGAAGTCTTCGGTTTGGAAACACTTGAGAATGTCCTCCACAGTGGTTGCACTTAAGGATTCCAGCCATCGCTTAGTGGGGCTGGTTTTGGGGTACGCCCATTCAGACTAGGTTTGGCCAGTCTCCTACGCCTGACCTTGCCAACGCTGTTTTCAGCGCTCAGGGGTGATCTTGCAAGCCTTCATGATGGTCTGTCAAACTTCTGTGAGGTTTCCCTGCTCAGCTAGGGTGAGAGAACGGAAAGTGGCAGTGCTATTTCCTCCTAGGCGCTTTCCCAGAATCATTGCCACTTCAGTGGGAGGAGGCATGTAGTCAAGAAGATTTTCTTGATGTGGTCGAGCCAAGCCTCAGATTCTTTATTCCATGGTTGGATCAGGGTGTTTACATTGTTGATAGTGGTCTGGATAGAGGTCATAGCGGGTTTTGCGGCATTGAGTTGGGAGATCTTTAGCTCATGGGCCCTTTGTTTGTCTTTCTCTGCTTCTCTCCCCACTCTTTCTCATTCTTCCCTTGCTTCTTTTTCCACACTTTCTTGTGCTTCCCATGCTTCTTTCTCCTTTCTTCCCTTTTCCTCCTTCTCCTCTCCCTCCTATTTGGTGGCATTGACCCTTTTGTGTGACCAGTCCATCAAATCTTTTCCTGCCAGTCCCATCCCTTTTCCAACGCCCGAGAACGTTTTGAAGTTGTTGGCCTGCAAAAACCAAAGTCCTGGGACTCTGTTTAGAAACGGCTCAGATTGGATGTGGCCCTTTGCTTCAAGGGCTGTTCCCTAGAACTCAAGGTTGTTCGTGATGAATGATTTAGGTTTTGTTCCGTGGAACTTAGGGTCTTTTCTTGACAAATGATTCAGGGTTTGTTTCATAGAACTTGGGTTTTGTTTGAGATGAACGATTCAGAGTTTGTTCTGTGAAATGCAGGTTTATTTCTCGATAAACGATTTAGGTTTTGTTCCATAGAACACAGGTCTTGCTTGTGATGAATGATTCAGGGTTTGTTCCATAGAATGAAGGTTTGCTTGTGATGAACGATTTAGGTTTTGTTCCATAGAACTTATGTTTTGTTCATGATGAACGATTCAGGGCTTGTTGCGTAGAATGTAGGGTTTTTTCATGATGAAAGATTCTGGTTTTGTTCTGTAGAACTTAAGTTTTGTTCGTGATGAATGATTAGGGTTTGTTCTGTAGAACACAGGGTTTCTTCGTAATGAACGATTTAGGTTTTGTTCTGTAAACTTAGGTTTTGTTAGTGATGAACTATTCAGGGTTTATTCTGTAGAACGCAGGGTTTGTTCGTGATGAACAATTTAATTTTGTTCTGTAGAATGCAGGGTTTGTGTATGATGAATGATTTAATTTTATTCAATAGAACGCAGGGTTTGTTCATGATGAACAATTCAATTTTGTTCAGGAGAACGCAGGGTTTGTTCATGATGAACAATTTAATTTTGTCCCATTGAATGCAGGGTTTGTGCATAATGAACAATTTAATTTTGTTCTGTAGAATGCACTGGTCTGTTCGTGATGAACAATTCAATTTTGTTCCATAAAACGCAGAGTTTGTTCATGATGAACGATTTAATTTTGTTCTGTAGAATGCTGGGTTTTGTTCATGATGAATGATTCAATTTTGTTTGATAATGTACAATGTGGTAGAATATGTTCAGATGGGTACCTAGACAGAGAATTCAACATGATCCACCAACACCTAACACAACTGCTCTACCCACCCCACATTATCGAGAAGGCTATCAACAAAGCGAATAAAATATACTACAAAGGTCCCACTCACAACAGACAAATAGATTTTAACAACAAAATAAAGCTACCATACAGCAAAAACATCCAAAAAGCCACAGAACAACTCAGGTCTAACAATCCATTCATCTTCCATTATCCCAAATCCATCGGGAGCTTGCTCATTAACGTATACTTAAATAACAAAGGGGAAGAAGCCAGAGTTTACAAGATACCGTGCAGCAACTGTAGTGAGATTTACGTAGGGGAGACAGGTAGATCGCTCTCGCAAAGAATAATAGAGCACAAAAGGTCGGTAAGATATGCTTCGGAGAGTTTGGGGATTTTCCTACATATCAGAGATACTGGCCATTCCATAAGCTGGAGGGGGGTGGAGCTGGTTTTCAAAAGTAGCTGTCTGTACAAAAGAAAGATGCTGGAATCTGCTATCATCAATCAAACCAACAATATGAACTTGTCAGGAGGACATTGGAAATCGGGCGACAACGACGCATTAATCCTCAGACCGCTTCTGAAGAAGGTGGCCCAGAGAACACGACCTCCAGAATCGTCACCAAACGGGAGTTAATGAGGCCAAAATCCACTAGAGAATTGGTTATTCTCCTCCTTCTTAGAAAACGGTCACCCGCATACCATCGGAGACTTAATGCCACACCTATATATGCTTTGTATATATACCCTTGTAACATTTTATCTGTCCATATTCTACCAGTGAACAGGGGCACAGAAGCAAGTGCCCGAAATATATGGTTGCAACGTTTAAATAGTGTTTTATGGGCCTTTTTTATATTCATATATATATATATATATATATATATATATATATATATATATATATATATATATATATATATATATATATATATATATATATATATATATATATATATATATATATGTATGTATGTATGTAAAAAAAAGTATGTATATATATATATATATATATATATATATATATATATATATATATATATATATATATATATATATATATATATATATATATATATATATAATGAAATTTTTATCACACCGTGATTTATATACAATTATGAAGCTACAAATGTCGTTTAATATCAAATTCACGCTACCTCGAGTATCTCCGATGGAGAATTATCACCGAAGGGAATTTATATAAGTGATAAATGAACAGGTACCACTGGGACGCTAACCCTTGACATGGACCCATTCAACGACTCCAGTGGACGCTACCACCGCGCCATATATGCATGTATGTATGTATGTAAAGTAAAGTATTTATACATATATATATATATATATATATATATATATATATATATATATATATATATATATATATATATATATATATATATATATACATATATATGTATATGTATATATATATATATATATATATATATATATATATATATATATATATATATATATATATATATATATATATATATATATATATATATATATATATATATATATATATATATATATATATATATATATATATATATATATATATATATATATATATATATATATATATATATATATATATACATATATATACATATATATACATACATATATATATATATATATATATATATATATATATATATATATATATATATATATATATATATATATATATATATATATATATATATATATATATATATATATATATATATACTATATATATATATATACATTATATATATACATATATATGTATATGTATATATATATTATATATATATATATATATATATATATATATATATATATATATATATATATATATGCTATATATCACATTTTCTTACCTTTGTAATGTAAATTCATTTAAACGAGCTTTTGAATATTTTACTCTTTGCTTAGTAACACTGAACTGAACCACGCAAAAAAATGTCTAACTTCTTTTCCGCCATCTTTTGTTTACTGCGGTATCTGTGATAAACAGCTTTTTGTCTAACTGGGCTATGGCAATAACATCATTTGTTACTGAGGCAAATAGCTTCCCTAAGTGCAAACTGCCGTTATAACAGTTCGGACATTAATACACTAATAACAGCTTCAGCTTGGAAAGCAGCAAATTGGTCTTCAATTCAAAACTCACTCGCATTATACAAAAGGTGGTGATACGAACTTGCGGGTTTTTATTTCAGTTCAATACATTATGAAGAAGTGCTCAAGCAGAAAAGAAAACAAGGCCTGTGCTTGTTTCTAGAGCCTGTAAATGAATGTTTTGTAAATGAAACGGATTATAGTTGTGATGATTTATAGTTTTTTCATTTTTATTTGATTTAGTTTCATTACACTTTCTCGCTTTTTTTTATTAAACAAATGATTATAAAACACACACACACACACACACACACACTGAGGCTCGAGAATAAAATAAACTTAATAAGATACATTAACAGATTAATACCCAATTACATCCATTGGTTCCAAGAAATACTTTACCACAATAGATTTACTCCAAGGATTTCTACATATTCGTTTGGATGAAGAGAGTAAACCACTGACCGCCATTTCCACCAGTAATGTCAGATACAAGTATGCAAGAATGCCTTTTGGTCTAAAGTGAAGCCCAGTGACCTTTGTGAGATTAATGGATAAGATTCTGAGTGGATTACTAGGCAAAGGTGTGCATTGTTATTTAAATGATCTTATAATGACCACACACACACACACACACACACACACACACAATCGAGGAACATATAAAACTGGCCAGAGAAGTCCTAAAGAGGTTGATTATTATTATTATTAAAATAGTTTAACCAGACCACTGAGCTGACCATCAGCTCTCATAGGGCTGGCCCGAAGGATTAGGATGGAATGACAAGTCTAGGCTAGAACCCCAGAAGAGAGCAAATTTGAAGTTGATATTAAAGAAATGAACTTTCCTTGGAAGGAAAATAGACGATCTGGGACATACTCTGAGTGAAAGGAGTTGAAGTAAATGGCTTGAAGATTAAACCAATTAAAGAATATCCTAGACCGCGATGTAAGAAGCACGCAAAGAAGTTCTTGGATTTAACCAGTTTGTACCGGAAATATATAAAAAATTTTGCAACGGTATCTGCTCCACTAACATATCCATTAAAAGAATATATATCATCTGAATGGAAAACGAGGCAACAAGAAGCATTCGAAGAAATGTAAGAAAGACTAACCGATCCGTCAGTAATAAGTTTACCAAATTTTAGTAAGGAATTCTAACTAACACCAGCTGCAAGCTCTGTTGGTACATGAGCATGCTTGATGCAAAGATATGATGATAAATACCATGCTTTAGCTTACTATGGTAGAAAACTGAAGCCCACAGAAGAAAACTACTCAGTAAAACAGACAAGAGTCTCTAGCCATAATAGATGCCTTAAAGCTCTTCAGATATAGTTGTATTTGGCTACAAGATAACTATATTCACTGATCACGCCGCTGTCGTAGAAATGTTGAGGATTCCGAAGTTTTCTGGACGAAAAGCTCATTGATTTATGGCCAGGATTAAGACAGAATTAAAATATGTTCCAGAAAAACAAATAAAATAGCAGACGCATGCTCCTCAGAGAGATAGTATAAATGTGATTAGTCAAGAATCCAAATCTAGTGAACCTATGATTAATGTGTTCACTATGTACTATACAGAAGAACTTCCTAGATCAAAATTCATAAAATAACCAAAGAAGAATTAAGATCTAAAAGAAATCTACCAATTTGTGAAGATGAAAGGAAATTTGATCATCAAAATAAAAAAGAGTCAAGTAAGAAGACTGGATGCCCAGTCAATGAATTGAATGTAATAGATGATGCATTACTCTGGGTGTGCCAGAAACTTGATCCATTTCAATCATTCCATGGGGTGACCTATAAGTGGATAGTACCTAAGGCCCTGAGAAATAAAGTCATTGAACTAATGCATGATGATCCCACAAGAGCTCATCCATGACATGATGCAACAGTTAGACTAGTAAAAGGAACTTTCGATTGGAAAGAACTATATAAAGATGTGAACAATCATGTAAAAATTTATAATGTTTGCAAAATTTATAAGGAAAGAATAGATAAAGAAGTGCCTTTAGGTAAATATACTATTCCATGAACTCCATTTGAAAGAGTTGTTCTCTTTGAAAAAATATTTTTTTAGATATTTTGCCCCACAACTCATAATTTCTGACAATGGTTCAGAATTTAACAACTTACTAGTTCAAGAACTTTATGGTACATTCAAGGTAGAAAAGGCAGCCATGCAATCATATCATCTAGCTAGTAACGACTTAGTAGAAAGGAATAATAGAAAAGTTATGGATGCTTTTAGATTTACAATAGGATAGGATCCTGAATGGGATGTTAATCTGACTTCAGTCCAACTGTCATTAAATGCTAGATATCATACAAGTGTATAGGCAATGCCCATAAAAGCTTTAATGGGATATGAACCAAGACTATTGTACCATATGCATGGCTAAATCAGCCAATCCAGCCTAACTAGTCTGAAGACATTAGGAAGATAAGAATTAATAACTTCAAAGTAATACATTAACAGTTGCATAAAAACCTTGAAGAAGACCACAGGGTCATGGTAGACAAGTATCAAGGAGGTTTAAAGCCAATAGATTATAAGATTGGGGACAAAGTATGCTTAAAGAGAGAAGTTAGAAGTGGCATTAATTATAAATTAGCCACCAAATTCACAGAACCATTCAGATTCGTAGAGTTAAAGAAACAAAAGTAAAAGTAAAGAATCAGGAATTTGGGTATATAAAGAGAAAGCAAAAAGAATTAAAGAAGTTAAGGAAACATAAGTAACTAAAGAAAATGATTGATTTGTTCCTATTGTTCCCTACATTTAATTTCTTTATTGCTAAGTTTACTTTCATTGGTTGACTTAGTGGTAAAACCTTTTATTTTTTTTCTATCGCAATTCTTACTTTAATTAGTTGGTCTTGTAGCAAACATTTCGAGGCTAAAGTGCACTAGCTTCGGACATACTTTTTCTTTAACTAAAACGGGAACACTCAAGAAACAAAGCAACTGGACAATAAAATTCTGAATGTAGTATTAATCACTTCGGGAAAACTCTTGAAAATGAGGAAAACAATGTTGAATATAATCGTCATGTATCTGCAAGTTATATAAATGCAAGCTTTGACTGATGCAATCAACACAGTCAATACAGGAAGTTTACTCATCGATAAAGGACAAGTGAACTTGATAGATGAATATGCTGGAGTAAAAACTGAATACGAACTCATAAAAGATATTAATAATCAATTAGGAATTTGTTTAGGGAACTGAAAACCGGAGATACCACCTTATAATAAAACCCTAAGTTATGCAGTGTGGAAACAGAATCCTTGTTAAGAAATGTAATCAAAGATACACTTCAAGGAATAGAGGAATTGTATGTACCCTAACACTTCAAGAGAGAATTTCCTCTATAGAAGAACAAGTGAAAGGGAAAAATATGGAAATGTTAGACAGCAAAACAAACGTAAGAAATATGCAACAACTCCTAGCTGAACTGAAGAACAAAGAAATATTAATACAAACAGTAGATGGTTTTAGAAAAAAAAACACTGAATTGTTTCCAGATCATAAATATAATTTTTACTATAATAACCAAGAAAAATAGAAGTAAAGAGAACTGGAGACGAACTTCAGGACTTTGCAAATAGTTTAATAACAACTTCTCAAGAAAGGTCTCTTCAAGTTTGTTACCAATGAAAAATTTACAAGAAATAATTACTAACGCGAAACTCAAATGCATCTAATACCCCATATTCCCAATTGAATTAACACAGTTACTCTATTCTTTTCTTAAATCCTTTTTAACTAACTTTAGCTAACGACGGTTTAATAATTACAATTCCAGTTAGTACTAAAAAGGTCTATAAATATTACTCTTTTACCCCTGTTCCTACTTGTGTTGCAATTTATTCTTTGAAATGTTGGATACTGAACAAAGAACTTCTCGTTTAGGAAGACACATTCATATTGAAGAAATCAAAGAAAACTTACACAAATGTGTTGCACATTTCAATCATACTGTTTTCCTCTAACGTGTAATAATAATCTTAATGGAAATATTTCCACGAAGCTTTCAAATAAAATCCTTTCAATGCATTTAGCACACATTCCACCATAAAATAGGTATGTTAATTCGTAATATATTTAATCACATCTTTATGACAGCAAACCATAATAAGTAAAAATTATGAGCTGTTCATGATAAAAGAAGTTCGTCCATTAAGATCACACAGATGTGATAGAATTCGAAAGAATTTCAGGAAGGAATAATGAAATGGATGGGGATCATTACGGTCTGAGAATCTTGGGCAGATCTTGCAGGGTTATATGAGAAAATTTTGAGTATTTGATCATTATGCTAATGGCTATGAGAAGAGTCCTTAAGAATTTATCTCGAGAGGAATTCTGAAAAGTATTTTGTTGGAAATTAATTTGCATGAACTTCAACTCAGGGCCAGTACAGAAATTTCTATGAAAGCTTTCAAATAGTCTCGCATGTGATGATATTAATTCGAGAGATTAAGCTGTCATTTTGAGCTTTAGTTCTAAAGCTTCGTTTGACGACTTCAGAAAAAAAGAATAACATGTTTATTCTTCCAGTTGAATAAGAGGTTCAATCTCCTAATACCATATACAGACTTAACTTATTTCTGCTATCTTTTTATTATTGCCAATTTACTGAACAAATAAACATGAGATCAACTTTCATTGAAATCGTGAGCTATTTTAGCTACTATAACATGAAAATAATAACTAAGTATAAATATTATTTTTTCAGGAGTTACAACCAAATTAGCTCCTTTACTCAGTTAAAGTTTAGTTGTTTCCACGTATATTCGTTCAGTAAATAAAAATATTAAAAAAAGATGTTAATATAAATAAGCTGTCTAAAAAATTTTAATATTTGTTTATATAAAAGTGAATGTTTGTACATTTGTTTATCCACTATAGAACTCCGAACCGCTTGACAGACCCAGACAAAATTTTGCACACAGCCTGTATGTCACCCCAGAAAGATTTATAACTCAAAATCAAATCCCTACCCAGTGACAGGCATGTAAACACAGACAAAACAAATTAAATTTTCATTTTTATGTCACCTTTTCTTTCAGTTTTCTGTATTTATTCTCATTTTTCACCTGACACTTCATCTTTTCTTCAGGTGCAGCCAGAAGTATGATTAACCTACAACAATATATCCCTTATAATATCAAATTTTTATCAAAATTTACTTGAATTTTCTTCATAATTTATGATAATAATTAATATAATTCTTTGATACCTTGATTACATCTACATTGAAAACCTAAATTGATATTTTCTTTCCATTGTAAGCGAAGCCAACTCTGCTCATGCATAGTAGTGGCTAAACAAGGTTGACCATTGGTATTAATTATTGTGTGAATTGGCAAAAAACTTCACTGCATAGGGAAGATAAGTTTATTTTCACATTGCTTGGTACTGATTACCTGGAACATAATGACTGAAAATTCTAGATTAAAAGGCACTTGGAGGGTAAATGTATTAGATGCAAATAATGATTAAATTAAGAAGTGGCAGCTACTGCACTCCGAGTAACTCAAAGTGCTCATGGCCTACACAACACATCACTTCATACCTTTTGCTGATGTAATCATACACAGTAAGGAATAGTATCCCATCATTTAAGAAAATAATATTATTGTTTATGGTTATATATTAGAATGATATATATTCATTTTTATCTTTTATCAATGCTTATTTATTCAGAACGAAAAACAACTGATTGAGTAACATTCCTCCAAGAAGGGAAAGATTTTGTTTGGTTCATGATTCCGTTATTGTATGAATTGACCAAGTTTATAGATGTCGTATGAGTAATTTTATACACAATTCTACATTAAGGAATTTAATGTCATTGTAAAGATTATGAGTTGTAATTTATTATGTTATGTTAAAAACGTCCCTAAAACCAATATTAAAAATATGTATCACGAGTTGAAGTTAGCCGTACAGGAAAGTATTTTGCCACTTTCTTTCTTAATATGATGAAGGGATGTAAGGCTAACTCTTGCAGAAATACACTTAATAATAGGAAAGAAGTAAAAAGGAGTAACAGAGTATATAGACTAAATATTTCTTATTAAAAAAAAGACGTCTCTCATACAATATTAATTAATAAGTTTGAATTAGAACAGAGGGGTTAGTTCAGTTTTTTTAAGAGTTGTAGAGTGAAGTTTGCTATCATTTCAGCAAACATACCATAAAAAGACATCATTGGTCGAGACCTATAACAAATTAACTGTATCACATCTAAATATTGGTTTAGATTTTTATTGTATGATTTGGACTTATAACAGCCTACAAATATCGTTGAAGGGTCTAACAGTATAATGAATAATGTCTATACATAATTTATTTATATTCTCATGAGAGCGCCTGAGATGCTTCCCAGATGAAATACAGCGGCAAATGTCACAAAATTGGTGCTAACCTGTCCACAAGTGCAATTACCTGTCAGTCGGTCGGAAAATATTTAGGTAAAAAATACCGCCAGTATCCGTTCTGGTGAGTAGACTGTCTCCGCCCACAAATTGTTGTCAACATGTAAGTTTTAACGGCGGTTATGATGAAGTGACAGAAGAAATGACAGGTAAACTTGATCATGAACACACAGACTTAGGTTATTGAATGCTGTAATAGTGAAAGAGTGTGTTGTGAGAGAGTGAGAAAAAGAGTGAGTGGAGGGGGTGTTAAGGGAGGAGAATTGGTTAGGTCGAACCACCCGGATGTTAATCGACTAATAGCCAGCGTCAAAAAAATCTTTCTGAAAGCACCATCTCGAACTGCGAGGCTTTCAGAAATTGCTCCAAACACACTGCTTCCTCCTTCACCTGTGGTCACAAGATGGGGAAGTTGGATCGACGCTGCAGTGTACTATGCTAAAAACTTCAACGTCATTAAAGCTGTTGTTGCGACATTCGACCCGGAGGATGCTCAGAGCATTCAGGAAAGTAAGGCATTATTGGGAACTGCAGGAATGAAAGAAAGCTTGCTCTTCACTGCTGGCAACTTTTCATGCATCTCGTCAACAATTACCAGGCTGGAAGAAAGGGGACTGCAGTTGTCTTCATCAATTTCGTTGGTTAACGGTGTTCTTGATGAACTGAAAAGTTTGCAATCTGATGCTTACTCTGCTAAATTAAACAATACTTTGTCCAAAAACAAAGGATTTGGAAAACTGAACAAAGTCAGCCAGATACTTTCTGGGGATGGTAAAATTGACGAGACACTAGAACCGCTCAATATGTCGGACATTCTATCACTGAAACATGCACCAATCGTCTCGTGTGATGTAAAGCGGGTATTCTCTGAATACAAAGCTATGCTGGCGGATAATAGACGCAGTTTTACCTTTGAGCATTTACGCCACCATGTCATTATTAAATATAACCACAATTTGTAGTGTTTGAAAACATTTCTTACCACTTATTTTTATGTTGTTGTTATGTTATGTTGTTTTCATGTTTAGATTACGCATATAACTGGTTTCTGTTAATTTTTTTCCTCCGCACATTTGGCTGGTTGGGTGTTATATTTTTAGCATATTTAGCTGCATATTTGCATGCATATTTCGTGATTTTTAGTGCATAATTATCCTAGTTTATATTTTTATATATATAGTATATATTGCATATATATATATATATATATATATATATGTATATTTATATACATACGTACATTTATATATATATATTATATTATATATATATATTATATATATATATATATATATATATATATATATATATATATATATATATATATATATATATATATATATATATATATATATATATATATATATATAAAAATCATATATATATATTATATATATAATATATATATATATAAATATATATATATATATATATATATATATATATATATATATATATATATATATATATATATATATATATATATATATATATATATATATATATAAATATATAGAATATTTATATATATATATATATATATATATATATATATATATATATATATGAAAAATTTTTTTATCACACCCATCTTATATATTTCACATAACGCTACCTCAAGAGTATTCAAGTAATACACCTTGATATTAAACATTATTAGCTTCATGATTATATATATGGTATATATATATATATATATAGATATATATATATATATATATATATATATATATATATATATATAAATAATATATATATATTAATGCTTATATATATATATTATATATATATATATATATATATATGTTTATATAATATATATATATATAGATATATATATATATATATATTATATATATATATATATATATATATATATATATATATATATATATATATATATATATATATATATATATGTGTGTGTGTGTGTGTGTGTGTGTGTGTGTGTGTGTGTGTGTGTGTGTGTACACACACATGCACACACACTGGACACTCATATATATATATATATATATATATATATATATACTGTATATATATAAATACACTGACAAAACAAAATCCATGAAGGAAAGAGGAATTCTGGAGTGCTGCGAGGCCGTTCGACTGTCTTCCTTTACTTGAATCCAACACAATTGAAGAAAGAGTAGAACTGCCAAAACAGGGTTACATACTTGAGAGGTTTTACAAAGTATTACGATCAACCGTTCAGAAACAGGGACATGGCAATTAAAAGATTATACAAGGAGGTGACTGACCACCAAAAATAAGTTAGTACAACAAAATAATTAACTTTTTCTAGTAAACAACAGAATTTTTGCAAGATGAACATTTTTACAAAAAATAAAAAAAATTATACTAAACATATGAATACATAGAAAATATATATAGGACAACAATTTATAATTCAGTCAGTGATTTTATCTTTTAAGTCATTCTTGAACATTTTTCTAATACAGGGGTCCAAATAATACATGCCAGGGCTAAGGTTAAAATTACAGCTGGAAGTTAGCTGTATAATAGCAGGACTCAAAAGATTTCTTGAAGATAAATCTTTTGATCTGGCAATCACTGAACTTTCAGTCCAATTCATCCGGTGAGAGTTTTCACTTAAATGAATAAATATAGCATTGGATGTTTGTCCGATTTTGACTGAATGCTTATGTTGCTTAATACATACATCTAAATCTTTGCTAGATTGGCCAATGTAAAGAGAGGGGTTTTCCAAACATGGAATTTTATAAATTAAGTTGTTGTTGTTTTACAGCTATTTTATATTAATATTCCTTTTAGTGTGTTATTGTAGAAAAAACGAGGTTGACATTAAAAGATTTTAACAATGATTTTATGTTTTCAGAACCACTCAAATAAGGCAAGCTAAGAATGTTCTTAGGGGTTTCTTTCTCCATGTCACTTTCACTATAAAACTTTTTGTGGGCTTTATTATAACAAATATCTAGTATAAGTGAAGGATAATATAAATCTGTCCCTATTTTTCTTATGTATTCAATTTCTTGATCCAAATATGGGGACTGACAATGCACAAAGCTTGTAAAAACAGAAGAAAAAAAATGGATATTTTGATATTAAGGTGATGGCCTGAATAAAAATGGACAAAAGTTGGTTGGTTTCTTATGAATACTGAATTTGCATTGAAATGGTTCTCTATGTATTAAAACATCTAGGAAAGGGAGGCAATTGTCTTTTTCTAATTCTAAAGTAAACTTAATGGGTGATACCTGTTATTCTAATTAGAGAGTAAATCATTTACATCAATACCAGCAGGCAAAACAGCTAAAATATCGTCAACATATCTATACCACTTTAAAGGAGTATAAATGATATTAGATAAATATCATTTTTAAAGAATTCCATATACAAGTTTGAGAGGAGTGGAGTAAAGAGTTGCCCATTGCCATACCAAATATTTGTTGGTAAAATTCACCATTGAATATAAATTTACAATCACAAATGCACAACATAGTGAGGGAAACAATATGCCTTACAGGTAGAGGTAATTCATGATAGATTAGTTCATTACTAAGATACTCTAAACTAGAATCTAAAGGGACTTTAGTAAAAAGAGAAAAAACATCAAAACTAACGAATCTATCAGTGGGGCAAAAAGTGATTTTGTTTAATTTATCAACTAAATCTAGACAATTATATACGTGAGAATCGGAGATAGTTCCAATTAACGGAAACAAGAGCTTGGATAATATATTTCGAAAGTTTATATGATATTGAGCCAACAGCACTGATAATAGGCCGCATAGGATTATTTTCTTTGTGAGTTTTTACTAATCCTTACAAGTAAGTTAAAGAGGGAAATTTTACTGACAACTGGCCTATTAGTTCTTTATCTTTAAGGATTTTTTTTTTCACTGTACTATTGAATTTTTTTATGACTTGATCAAGGATTTTTTTATTAATTTTTTGTAAGTCGTATCATCATCCAGTAGGGATTGCTTTATCTAAAATTACAATGCTATTCAATTTACCAGCTTTTGTGATGTGGATTGTATTGTGTTTTTAAGATTAGTCAAACTTTTCTTATAAAGAGCAGGGAAATTGCTTTCATGCCTAACATTGGCAGCTCCATAAACAAAACCTTTAATTATGTTAACATGATTTTGAGGAAGATCACAATATTTTTCAAACATACATAGGGACGACGCAATCGTTAAAGCAGAGGGTCTATTTAATATAAGAGAAGGACAAACCATATCCGAGTGCACTCACAACATTTTCACTTACTTGTTTACTTAATAAATTTATAACACAATCATTCTGTGCACTTAGTCCAGTCACTGCTATCAATAAGATTCTTTAGTTTTCCTTCTAAGTTTCCTTGTTGGGGCATCTGTAGTCATATGAAGTTTTCCATAAATTTTTTGTCGCAGCGAGTCCTTCCAATTAGCCAGGATAGAATGATTGAATGAAATTCTGGCTTTTTGTAATTCCTTAAATTTTTCCTTCCCCTCTTGCTCTGTGGCTGCTATGTGGCGTTTTAACATTATGCCACTGAATCCATTGAATGGGTGATGGTCACATCTTCTTAAACGGCGTGGTAGCAAGGATTTAGGGAGCACTTGTTCAGACAGGCACTTCTTCAGGAACTTCAACTGAATTCTGGTCGAATGCACAGCCGAAAAAGACTTGGAGAAGGTAGCGACTACACAACTCAAAAGAGGAAACAGGATAGCAAAAGTAAACGTAGCCCTCATTATGTATAACTGAATCACGAAAATATGGAACGTGATGAATATATAAATAAAGACAAAATCCACGAAGGAAAGAGAAATGCTGGAGTGCTGCGAGGCCTTTCAACTATCGTCCTTTACTTTGCAGGCTAAAGAAATATAAAAGTAAGTTTATAAAGAAAGCTCATATAAATGACTGATGGGGATTACCAAGGAATAAATATATACCTGTAATTCAACACAATTGAAGAATTAGTAGAACTGCCAAAACGAGGTTAAATATTTAAGAGGTCAGGTAGGAAACTAAATAGAAAAACAGTTGGGCTGAAGGTCATACTTCAACCTGTTGCAGATAAACACTTAGTTTTACTTTAAATGGAATAAATTTACAATCAAACACTTTACTTTAAATGGAATATATTTACAATTAAACACGTCAATCAGCAGACTGAGGAATGACAGACAAATACAACAGGGGGCTGCCACGTAGTTAGTTATTCTAGCACTGGTTCAAATATTGAAGAGTCTATGATTAATCCTCTTGAGAGGAATACTGAAGAATTGATTGCAGTAGCCTTTTCACTACAAGAAGCAAAAGA
>NC_089753.1:70995548-71025548 GCF_040412425.1 Macrobrachium rosenbergii | reverse complement strand
GGATGCACCTAGGAAGGGCAGCTGTCCCCGACATGATGTTGATGCTGGGAGGCTCAGCCTATCAAAACAGTGCCGTCAGGTGGCTGAACCCCCTCAGAAAAGAGATAGTCCAAAGAGGAGGTAAAGTATATGTTGGATCATACCCTAATTGAACCAAGCTGCAGCCCTTGGAGCTCCCCTGTGGTCTTGGTCAAGATATGGTGGTCATAGACTTTTGTCTTGACTATCGTAAGGTGAACACGATAACCAAGACTGATTCCTTCCCTTTGCCTCGTGTGGAGGATTGTATTGACCGCATTGGCACAGCACTCTATTTAGGTAAATTTGATTTACTTAAAGGCTATTGGCAGGTTGGTCTTTCCATGAGGACAAGGAAAATTTCCGCTTTTGTAACAGGTGATGGTTTTCTGAATGGTATGAAGAAATGCGGCCGCCACCTTCCAACGACTGATGTATTATATTTTCGTGCCAATTTGGAAGGTTGTGTGGTTTACATAGATGATTTGGTCGTACATTCTGATGACTGGGAAACTCCTATGTTAAAAGGTAGAGCATTATTCAATGCTGAGGAAGGCGGTTTAGTAATCAATTTGAGTAAGAGGATTTTGCTCAGGCTAAGGTCGTTTATCTTGGGCATGAGATTAGCCTGGGAGTTGCTCCAAAAGTGTTAACGTTGAAGCCATTTCAGCCTTTCCAGCAACCTAAAAAGAATGAAAGAGACATTAGGCATTTCCTAGGAATGGTTGTTTATTACTGTAGGTTCATTAAAAATTTTGCAGATTTAGCTAATCCTTGACTGAATTGTTAAAGAAAGATATCAAAATTTATGTGGACTCAAATGAATGTCAGTGTTCTTTTGACAGGTTAAAGTCAGTGCTAGTAAGTTTCCTATTTTGCATTCACTCGATTTTCTCTCCTTTTGTTTTAGCCACTGGACGCTAGTGACTTAGGCTTAGGCTGTATAAAGACTGGAGATCATGACAGAAAACAGCATCCCTATCCTTATTATCATGAAACTTCTTCAAGCAGGCATTGTATGATTGAGAAGGGGGCCTTGTGTAGGTAAGTCATTCTCCACTTTGAGGTCTGTTGTCTGCCTCTAAGGCAATTAATATATTACACAGAATTACAACCTGCTGGTCTTATATCAATAAATTAAAGAAAAACCAACGTATTTTATATAGGCCTACTATCAGGAGATGGACTATCTATTGATATTGCTGGGTCTATTGATGTGGTCCCTTGACGTCTTTCAAGGTCTTTTCACTGATTTAAGAACTGCAATGAATACATCCGTAACGGGGTTAGATTTTTTTTGAGAAAAACATTTCCTTTCAAATGTGTTATTTTTCTGATTTATAAACTATTTTATTCTTGTTTTAGAATAGGTATATACATTTTTGTCCTGTTTGTCGTAAAACTATTTTTGTAGTCTTATTTAAAAAATAATAAATTATTGTTTTCCCTTCCCATGGGAAGCTATCATCTTACATTTGTTTCACTGATTTTACGTAAATTTTCACTTTCTAAAAAAGTCCTAAGCTGATGTTGGGCTTTCTTTGCTCCCCCCTCTTGAGGTGTTATCATATTTGGTATTGATTATTTCACGGTTTGTTTTTATCCTTTCATATTCAACGAGCGGAGTGCTGTTCTACGGTCTTTGCTGGTTCGCTTTTTTTAATTTCCCCTCTTTTCTCCCGTCTTCCCGATCTGACCTCTTCGTTCTGCCTGTTCTAACACCATAATATTCTTTGGTTTTCAAGGCTCCACTGAGAGATCTTGCCACCCTGCTATATTTTGTCCACTCGCTGACCTCTGGAATAATATATAATAATCACAATAATTTTATAAACTAAATATATATATATATAAATATAATCGAACATATTATATAGTGCTATATATATATAATTAAGTCTTTGTTTATTTTACATGGTAATCTATTTACTATATAACTGTAGATTTTTATTACACAGGTTGTATTTAATTAAATTGTAATCTTAGCAATAATAATAATAATAATAATAATAATAATAATAATAATAATAATATATAATAATATATATATAATAATACGGGCAGTTTCAGAAAACCTTCTGGATAGAACAGAATGGAATACAAAAATTTAGGCCAGACACCAAGCGCTAGGACCTACGAGGCCATTCAGCGCTGAAACGGAAATTGAGAGAAAAGGAGGTTTGACAGGTGTAACAGGAGGAAACATTCAAAGCAGTTGCACCACAGAAACAACTGTCAGGGAGAGGACTGAGAAAGTAAGACAAAGAAGAGAATATGAACGGAGATAAAGTAAAATGAATGAGAGAGGTCGCAGCTGAGGGCCGAAGGAACGCCGCAGAGAGCCTTGAGCAATGCCTACGGTGCATCGCGGGAGGTGCACTGACGACACTAACCCCCTTCTCGATGAACAAGTCAGGCTAGAACGAATCTGGAATCATGAATTACCTTAACAATGACATACGAAGCATTGATAGCATTTCCCTAAGGGGAATTACATTAAGTAATTCTTGAAAACGACAAAAAGAAAAAGACATTGATAAGGCGTATCAAAAGGACACCAGGGGACATTACGTAGGGGAACACTGTCATCAGAGAGAGATATTCGAGGCAAGTTTCTCAAGACACGACTGGTGAATGGCAATCTGACAATGTCTTCAGAGGCCTGTTTAAAATGCAAGGAAGGTGGGTTGGGGATCGAGAAGCAATTATAACTATTAATTAAGATTTAAAGATTTTACGTTTTAGATACATTCACTGAAGCTGTTTATTACAGAGGGGTTTCATATTTCAGGCGCATTTGCAGGAGTTGTGGGTTGCGTCATTTCGGAGCGGGTGTGTGGGAATTTGAACTGGACGCTTTCAGTAGTTTTATAGTTTGTTATGTCTTTAGAGACTGTTATTAACTTTGCTTTTCATTTTCTAATATCTTCATTTGGTGTATAAAAGGCTTATAAAAATGACTTTCCTACAATTTATGTATATATATATATATATATAATATATATATATATATATATATATATATATATATATATATATATATATATATATATTTTATATAAAGTGTAGGAATATGACATTCTTAACTGTTCAGCAATATTTTTATTATCTAATAATGATAAAAACATGCTTAGTATACTGTATGTATGTATGTATATATATATATATATATATATATATATATATATATATTTATATATATATATATATATATATATATATATATATGTGTATTATTATTATTGTGTATAGTTTATATATATATATATATATAAACACAAATCTATTTCGATGCACACACACTAATATGTAGTCAAAACAAGGAATACTCTGGACGATTCACCCTTCCCTTATTGTTTCCTACGTTTCGTGATTCATAATCACATCATCAGAAATTCTATGGAAAATTAAATAAAATTAATAAAAGTTTCTGAACGGCTAAAACTTATTACGTTAAAAGTCACTAAAATCTATAAAAGGCTGTTAAAATTACTTTCAAAAAGCACATATATAAATACATAACAAGCTTAAAATTTCCCATTGCACGGACACATTTTGTTACACAAATTTCATTAAAAATAGCAAAATCACAAAACCCTCAAAATAAAAAAAAAGAATAAAAAATTGTCTAATTTTAAAAATTCTCTTTTTCTCTTTCCAAAAATGGGAAACAAACAAAGACAGTAATATCTTATAAAAAAAAAAAATAAAACGCAGAAGACATCTATTCACATACAATGCAAAACATAGAACCACACTAACATAAATTAAAAATATATTTAGAAAAAAAAACAAACAAAAGATCAGGAGGTTGAAATATTAATGACCTATGGCAAAAACAATGGAATCTACTAGAAATGCTTCGCTAGCTTCGTATGATGCGGAACCAACTGAACTGATAATTATTCTAACAGGAGAAAGTTTCCTTTGTGAGTTTGTTATTACCATACATGTATATGGTAGCGATGGAGAAGATGCACGCTTCTTTATAAAACTTTCGTTATCTTTTTAACAGGTTTTTCACTTTCTTATTGAAGCCACTATTCATTTATCTATCGAGTGGCTTATTTCGTTCTAACATCTGAGCCATCACCTCAAAGATTTTGCATTTTCTATATATTCCTCTCGTTTTTCTTAGGGATTCGTTTATCTGCTTTTGTTGTGTATATTTTATCTTCTCGTCTCTCTTAATAACTTCTAAATCTTTTGAGGACGTTTTTCTCCTTCACACGTTTTTCATACTTCTCCCCATTCTTTCTCCCTTCCATTCATTCGTTAACTTGCTTTCAAAGTTACACAGATCTTTGGTTATTTCTCCCTGTTCCTTCCAGTGAGATGTAAATTTAAAGTCCTCGTTTTGTTGGCTCTGGTTAGCATCTTGAAATGTTTGTTTATTTGGACTGGCTTACATTCAAATCAATACGTTGTTGGTCAAGACTCAAATCAACAGGAATTTTAAATCATGTTTCCGTTTCAGTTTGCGGGAGAATATTCCTCATCTTCAGACATGATCAATATAAGCCTGAGGCATCTCTTTCCAATCTGGTGGTATTGTCTTCAAAAGAAGTAACTCGGATTTTATGTCGCGGCCTGGTTTGCAATGTTTCCGTGTTGATATGTTTTCTAATAACTAGAATGATTTCACATGTAAGGGCTTGGTCTTCTAATTTCAGCAATATAATGTTAAAAGGATCTTAATATTGACTTGTTCATCCCCGACATTCGTAAAACCTCACCTTGTTGGTATGACTTGGTGAGGCGTCGGCAAATTCTCTGGATATTCAAGATGGGAAAAACTCGCCAGATCAGGAAGGAGAATTTTATAGATGATTATTAGGACTTTTTAGTTGATTCATTCTCACACATTACCACAGGTGAAAAAATAAGAAGTCTCTTAGGACTTGGAATTTGGTTTTCGACTTTCTTGCCACATGTGACGAGGACTGATGCAGTGTGAGAAAGTCTCAAATACTTGGAAATTTGGTTGAGAATTCTTTAACACATGTGGGCACAACCGTTAGAGGCTCCATATACTTGGCCAGTTGGTTAGTGGAGTATACCCCTTCGACAAAAAACTCATTTGGCTAAAACTTTTAGACTCCTCAGGGGACATTTGCTGATAAACAGACCATACCCACCTCCGATCACCTGACATTTGTCATGGTTGCCACAGGTTTGGAAACTCATTAACCTCCCTCGGACTGTGTTTATATGGATAATCAAGAAAATGTTTACTGAGAACCTTAAGTTTAAACAATTTACAAATTTCTTTTGATAATGGAAAAGTTGTCTGACTTTCACCAGAGTTATTTTTAGTATTCTGTGTGAATAAACCCGTCTGTTGTAGACCATCTGGGATTTAATGATTTCCCTTTCAGTGAAGGATAAATAAAGTCCTTTTTGCCCTTTCCTAGTTGAAGCGGGTTAACTAACATGTACAAATATACCTAATTCGAGTTTTAACTAATCTGACACATTTTTCATGTTGTTCAATTCTTTCATCTTTCCAGTTTGGCCAATTTATTGTCGCGCCTAAATAATTCCTTCACCAAATTGTCTGGGAATTTATGATAGGTATTTTCATTGTTGTATCGAAGCAAATGCAGCATTAACACCAAAATTTTAACACAGGATATCTTTCACTATTATTATAAAAAGGAAACAAGGTTTTTTTGTGTTGTTTCTTTCTGGTTTTGAAATAAGTCTTAATGAATCTTCATATGGCAGTTCTCTTCTATCAGGATATTTCAATTTCTTGCCAAATTCCTAATCTTGGAACGATCGCATTCAATATATTTGGCTAACATAAATGATGCATTGCCACGTGGAACTCACTGACTGTATTGCTTTGTCCAGATTCGAAAATGCACATAGGACCCGGCTTAAGCTTTCTAATAGGTGAACTGGCTACTATTTCTTGCAGCCAGTTTGTCAATGGCGGGAAAATGCAACTGCAAGCAAGAACATTTTCCTCCTCGCCATTTCTATGTTTTCAAAGCAATCTAGTTTGAAATATTTTCTGTGATATATGTTTTTAAAGCATTACAGTATGTAGCCTTGTGATTCCCAAATATATTGATGATCGATAAGATGAAACAAGGAAAAATATCCTGATGAGCGTGATAAACTCTTGCTACTGAAGGCAAAAGACTCATGTATCAAAACCAGAAGAACCTTTAACACAAAAAACATTAGTATGGGAAGAAATAATAATAGTGATCCTGAAGGGGATCCCTGGGATGAATGAAACGTGTTAGATGTCGGGCTTAAGAACAATAAGGGGCAAAATGGGAACTTCATCAGAACTCCCCAGGCAAATGGGTGGTGGTCAGGTGGTTTAGAAGAAAAGGAGATGCGAAGGGCAGAGAGAGAGCAGTGGTTTGGGTATAAAATCTACACCATCTTGTGACAACGTTCTGATTAGCCAAACTGGGCTGGTTTGCCTGGAAATGACCTCTCTATGGGAGGGCATGTCAACACATTACGAGGTGAGTCATTTTCAGCTGGTATGAAAAAACAGATCATGCTTCAACTTTTGCCTCGCAAAAAGAGTTGTATATTCTTAATAATGGGGTGGCCATCACAATCTGGTTTAATCCTTGTATTCTGACCATAGCTATGAATGTCATTCGGGATGTATAAATGAAAAAAAGAAATTTGTAGGTGTTTAATTTAAAGCTAGCGAGCTCTTGCTATGTATAATATGCATTATCATATTTATATAGCATAGTACGATATATATTAATGAGTTTCAAACTCCACTTGCATCCATGACCTGTCGGAATATATGGATGGAGGTGGGGTATGGTATACTTATATAATGTCCTGAGTCTGTGTGATTTTATATAAATATATATTTTGAGCCACTCTACCTCGAACCGGCTATATATGGGTATATATATATGTAACGCCATTCTGTGTTCTTAATACTTTTCTTGTTTTATATAGGAGTTTGATCTCACATTCGTATCATTCATGTGAATGGCAATGCGTGAGTCAAAACCGGCATCGTAAGTTATATCTTTCTTATTTTCACCTAAGGACTGTCGTGATAAATAGTAAAGTACAAAACTAAAATCATCAATGGAAAAATCAAGCTAACTTCTTAAAAGATCTTTCGAAAAATGTTCCATTGTTTCCCATCTTCAGAAAATCTTCTGAAAAATAATGCTCCCATACTCATAAACCTCATACCAACAGAAAATAACTCATCTGTCAAAACATGAACACGTCAATCAGTCAAGTGATCCAAGATCATTCCTCTCATCCTCGTAGGAGGGAGAGGAAAAAATGAATCAGGAATGAAATGGAACAAGTACCTTGGAAAAACATAAACGTCAAAGCATTAAATTCAAAAAATGTAAATCTCACAGAAATACATCTTCCATTTTGAAAACCTCAGGAGATACCGTGTGTTCACAGTTCGTAAAACAAAGTCAAAATGAGAATCAAGTGTATCTTACTCCTCCACGATAATAAATGAAACTGTTCCATGAAAAATCACTCATCTTCAACGCCAATCATGAATGTGTCGTCAACTTATCAAACAAACAACTCATTGTAAATGACGTAATTCGAGGTCAAACTTCAGTTTAGATTTGCCTCTGTACTTCGAGGCGTGTAGAAAATAACTAAAGGACCATAATTTGGAAAAAGCATAGTCATTTAAAATGGATTTTGTGAACATGGTTAAGAGAAGAACGTTCTTTGGAAGTGAAAAAATCATTTGCCAGCCCGTGTCTTGTCCCCAAGGTGGTTTCTTCGCTATTAATGAACTGAAAAATAAAATATACACATGACAAAAGCAGATAAATTAATGGACCTGAGAATTACAAATAGAAGGGTCATATATAGAAAAATACAAAATCTTTTGTATGTGATAACACATATAAAAGAATTAAATAAGAACAATAGACAATGTGAATGTGGTTTCAATGAAAATGAAAAACCTGTTAAAAGGTAATGAAAGCCTTATAAAGTAGTTGTGTGACCTCTCCATCGCTACCATACATGTATGGTACAATAAAAACTCACAAAACAAACTTTCCCTGCCAGACCAATTATCAGTTCAGTTGGTTTCCATATCATACAAATAGCGAGAAATTACTTAGTAGATATTCTCAACCATTTAGTAATTACCATCTCAATGCAAATATCAAAGAATAATGTGGACCTGATAAATAAACTAAATAGTGTAGAGATTAATAGTGAATCAGGCTTGTAAGTTTTGATGTTTTGTATCACTATTCACAAAGGTGCCAATAGATGATCTGATGGCGTTTTTATCTGAAATGTTAGAGAACACACAGCTGGATATCCCATTTCTAAAAGTACTTTAATTGAACTGATTAAATTATGTGTAAAAGATTGTAAATTTGAGATTTAATGGTAAATTTTACTCACAAAATTTTGGTATGGCAATGGAAACCCTCTATCCCCCAGTGTTAAGTAACTTATATATGGAATTTTTGAAAAGAAGATATTAAACAACATAATCCACGTAATGTAACATGGTTTAGGTATGTTGACGACATAATTTGTGTATGCCAGGGAACAAGATGTAAAAAACTTTTTGCCAAGTTAAATCAATTAATACCATCAATTAAATTCACGATGGAAATGAAAAATGATGGGTGCTTACCGTTTCTGATGTCCTCATACGAAGAAATAGTAGTGGTTTTAAATATAGTGTGTATAAAAACCCACTAATATTTCTCTTCCTATGTGCATTCTATTCTGGACAAAAACAATAAGGTTAAAAAGTCAGTGTTTTCATCTATGTTTTTTTAAGAGCATTACGGGTATGTAGCCCTGAATATATTGATGATGAAATAGATAAGATTAGGAATGCAGGCAAAATTGAAATATCTGATAGTGTATTAAACAGTGCATTTTGAAACTGGCAAAAAGACTATGTATCAAAACCAGAAAGAACCTTACAACACAAAAAAATTTGCTTGTTTTGCCTTATAATAATAAAATGAAAGATATCCCTCATCTTCTTAGAAATTTTGTGTGTTAATGTCGCATTTAAGAACAATACAACAATGAAAAATGTACTTATCAAGAACTCCCCCAGACAATACTAAGGGTGTGTATATAAATTCCGTGTAAGTCTTGTGACAACTTTATATTGGCCAAACCGGGAAAGCACTGGAAAAAGATTGAACAACATAAGAAATGTGTAGAGATATGCACAAGGAACAGTGGTATATTTGTACATGTTGTGAGAACAATCATGCTATCAACTGGGAAGGGCAAAAGATTGTATATTCTAATAATGCACTGGAAAGGAACATCATTGAATCTGGCTTTATAAAGAAAGTTACAACCATAATATGAATATCAGTCAAAGGGATGTATAAACTTGATCCTTTAATATCAAAAGAAATTTGTAAATTGTTTAAACTTTAAGGTGGCAGTAGAGATGTATGAAAATAGGACTATCATGTTGTAAACACAGTACGAGGTAGTAATGTTAATGAGTTTCCAAACTCCGCCTCCATGACACCTGTCAGGTGTGGATCTGAGTGGGTATGGTCTGTTTATCAGCAATGTCCCCTGAGAGTCTGTGTGATTTTTAGCCAAATGAGTTTTAAAGGCCCTCCTACCTCGACACCGGCCTGAGTATATATATATATATATATATATATATATATATATATATATATATATATATATATATATATATATATATGGGGATATGTAGTCTCTAACGGTTGTGTATGTTCGTCAGTACTGTTCTTGTAGTATATATATTTGTGACTTCTCACACTCTGTCAGTCTTGTCAATGGCTTGATAAAAGTCAAAAACCGGTCAGGACCTACACCCGTTTCTTATTTTTCACCTGTGGTAATGTGTGATATATATATATATATATATATATATATATATATATATATATATATATATATATATATATATATATATATATATATATATATATATATATATATATATATATATATATATATATATATATATATATATATATATATATATATATATATATATATATATATATATATATATATATATATATATATATATATATATATATATATATATATATATATTTATATATATATATATATATATATAATATATATATATATATATATATATATATATATATATATATATATATATATATATATATATATATATATATATATATATATATATATATATATATATATATATATATATATATATATATATATATATATATATATATATATATATATATATATATATATATATATATATATATATATATATATATATATATATATATATATATATATATATCTTCTTCTTCTTTTTCTTTTAACGTGCTTTTATTCCCATTTTTGTATGGGGTAGCACGATGCCTTCTTTGAAGGACTTTTGATTTGGCTTTGGTAGACCTGTGGTCTCGATCGGCTGCCCTGCCTGACATCGCTTAGACCCCGGTACGTATGTTTCATGTATCATACCAGACCAACGCCCTTTCTTCCCAGCAGCGAAGTTATTGCGCGGGTATGGCGAGAGTTCGAGACGTGTGAGATGTTTGTTATGTTTTTAGAAGGTGTTGTAGTGGCTTTGTTTTGTGTGTGTATTTAGTCTGTAACATCCATTTGCTTTTAAGCAAACCTATCCGTTGATTACATATATAATCCCGGGATGTCTGCACGGATAGCAAAGTGTCTGCCTCTCTGATCAGCCGGCTTGGGGATTGAACCCGCCACAGACCTCTGAAGTCGAAGCTGCTGCTGTAACCGACTGAGCCATCAGGGCTCTATATATATATATATATATATATATATATATATATATATATATATATATATATATATATATATATATATATATATATATATATATATATGTATATATATATATATATATATATATATATATATAAATATATATATATATATATATATATATATGCTCTCTCTCTCTTTCACATTACCACTGTTGAAAAATAAAAGCAGGGTGTAGGTCTGGCCGGTTTTCGACTTTATTTCAAGCTATTGACAGAAGGACTGATACAGAGTGTGAAAGTCACAAATATATATACTACAGAACAGTACTGACGAACATACACAACCGTTAGAGCCTCCATATCCCCACTCAGGTCGGTGTCGAGGTAGGATTGGCTAAAACTCATTTGGCTAAAAATCACAATAGACTCTCAGGTGTCAGTTAGGCTTTAAAAACCATTTAGTGTCCGAAATACCGAAAATAAATGTAGCAAACACACAAACAAGCAATAAAACCACTCCACTGAATACGCAGAGCCCGATTTTTCATAAAACAATAAGGAAAATTTTCATAAAACATCGTCATGAAATTGACAGACTGAACAGGTCGCTTCTTCTTTTTTTTGCCTTTGTTACCCTTCGCACTTTGCCTTTTTCTCTCTGCAGTTACGTGACCTTTCGACAAAAATGCAAACATACATGTCAAGATCTTCACCAGACTCTTCCTTTCTGTTCAACAATATTTCGTCCGCCTGATTATCAGCCTTCGAAGTGCCGTCTTTCTTTACTCATCTCGTTAAAATAACAGAACACGTATCGTTGTAGCGCTATTTTCGCCATTTCAAACAATTATCGCTTTTTCCATGGTCATAAGTGACTTATTTTCATCTTTGCAATACGTCAGCGTTTTCTTCCTAAGGCAGTAGCTTAGTTTAAAAAGTGCTCTCCGCGACACCATACCATTACGACTGACGAGCTTTTTCTTTCCCAGTGCAGCTAACGCTCGACTTACCACCCATTGTAACACACAACTGCTGGTTTGCCCATGAACTTGTTATTTCGTCCACTTTACTTAGTTCCACGATTCATACGATCAGCCACTGCTTTCTTCTTTTCTTTTCAGCCTACGCTCGCATTACTTCACGCTTCATATTTTTTTCTCACCAGAACAAACAAAACATGTTCTCTGACACAACTTCATTACTATGTTTGTGCCACTTCACAAAGAATCAGCGTACGCAACACAAGGCCGTCCATGACCAGCACTTGTGGTATGTATAAATATTTCGCACGGAATCGGAGCGTTCTGATGTCGCATTGAGGTCCGACAGGCAATGCTTGGCCGAGCTGAGAAAGGTGGGAAGCTGCTCGAGTAGAGTTTCCAGACAAACCGAGCTCCACGGATGTGAGCCAATAATAATAATAACACACACACACACACACACACACAATAATAATAATAATAATAATAATAATAATACAAATATCGGCAAGAAACTACGATGTCAAGTGAATTATATCAAATGAGAAACTGTTTTTCTAAAGATTTTTAATATATATTTACACCGATTATCAGTGTGATTTCTTCATCAGCTTTAGTGATTGAGCAGACAGCACAGAGGTCAGGGTGTTTCGAAATATACTGTTTTCGCATGGGGTCCTGATATGGACAAAACAAAAGTAATAGAATGTGTATTATTTAGTTTTCTCTGAGCTTAATATTTGTGGCCTTCCAAACAAAAGAGACCAAATCATTTTCACCTACCTGAGGTCGTCATGTTCATAAGCCTTCGTGGGTGTTAACACTATCTCTTGCCATTACATGGCACATTGGTGTCGGGAGCAATTGAAATTACTGACAAGCAGTTGAATGATAACAGCCAAATAAAGCAATTACTGAGTTATTTGAAACATGCAAAAATATGATTTCATACCCACATTTGAGGAGAGAAAGAAATGGGGCACAGTTTTCGCTGAAAGAGTTTGCATTATTCCATGATCAGTCCTTTTTGATGACATAGTCATGCTGGGTTGTGAAATGTAGTATAGGTTTCAAATAGAAGCATAGTCTGGTAGCCACTGATTAAAGCAGAGCTCAAATGATGTCATTTTATGATTTTTCTCTCGATCAAAGCGTAGCACCGATCAGATGCGGCATTATCCACTCCAAGAATGAACCACAATAGCTTTAACGTCTTTCCTCTCTGTTGCCGAGTGATGTTGCCAGCTGACAAGCTTGATCAGATTTTCAATTCACGATATAGAACACTATAATTTCTTCTTTGTTGCTGCCACTTGTGCAGCACTCACTGCTCAGCCATGCCTGACTCGAGCAGGATCCCTCAGGCCTTCCACTTACTTGCACGACAGTCAAGAATGATTTTTGTCCCAGTTTGATCAGATCATCTTACCGTATTTATTGACTGAGAACGCAGATGCAAGCCAGCATCCAGTTCTTCTGAAGAAGTTTGATTCGGTTGTTCATCTGATATTTTTCCAGTCGCTAGCCATGGCTTCGGGTCAGCCTGAAAAATCACAGGCAAATGAAAAATATTTAATAGAAATCCTGGAACAATGTACTTGGAGATAGGCCATAGCAGAAAACTTCATAACTTTCCATTTGTTCCTAGGAGGGGGTGCTCTACCCTGAAACACTCCAGTATATACAGTGATATATAGCAGTTATTATATATATATATATATATATATATATATATATATATATATATATATATATATATATATATATATATGTATATATATATACATATATATATATATATATATATATATATATATATATATATATATATATGTATATATATATGTATATATATATTATGCTGTATATATAGTTATATATATATATATATATATATATATATATATATATATATATATATATATATATATATATATATAGCATATAGTTATTATAGCATTGATTAGCTGATTTATGTTGTGGTTTGAATGACAACACAAACCTCACTTCATCATTCTTCTCTCTCTTCTCCAAGTCTCCCTCATCTTCCTCTTTTCCTCCTTAACACCCCTCTACCTTCCTCTCTCTCTAATTACCCTCTCGCTCTCTTCCTCTCACCTTTCAGCTCTTCCTCACTCATTTCCTGTTCTTCCTCTCTACACCCCCTACCCCTCTCTCTCTCTCTCTCCTCCAACACCCTCTACTCTCATCTCTCTCTTCTCCAACTCCCTCACTCTTCCCCTTCTCCTCACTCTACCACCAACTCTCTCTCTTTCTCTTTTCAGTTAAGATGAAAGAGTTGTCTAAGATTTTGATTATTCTTATCTCCATTCTTTCTCAAAATTGATACAGCCCACTGAAATTATGGATTAGACATTCACAAAGTCATTTTGTTATACATGTCGCTTCCTTTCGTTTGCTCTCACAAGGACTATCATCTCACATAGTAAGTCAAATGTAGCACAAAATGAGATATGAGCTGAGTCCCGGCAGAAAGTTTGTTTAGTTAGCTGTTCAATGATAACTGTGCCTCACTCAGGCTTGGTAGTTAGTGATAGCAGCCAATGCCATTCTTTTCAGATAGTAAGTCATGTTATTGATCAACAAAGTTGAGTTGCTTGGAACACACACACACATACATAGTTACTTACATGCATCCATTTATATTATTTATATATATATATATATATATATATATACATATATATATATATATATATATATATATATATATATATATATATATAGTAGTTAAAGTAATACACATAATAATGATAATAATATTAGAATGGCATTTCTGTAGCCGTTGAGTAGGCTGCTCCTTCATTTAGCGCGTAAAAGTTTTCACGAATATATTATAATTATAGTAGTGTTGAACAACTGCAGCGCAGAATATTTCTTTTCAACAAAGTTCGCTCACAGCAGGAAAAAGCCTTTTCCAAAAGTCAATAATAATACTAATAATAATACACACTACGGATGTACTGTGCCGTACAGCAAATGATTCAAACTATTTCCTGCTTCAGTGCTAATAGTGGTAACAAGATGCTTCGAGAAAGAAGATACGTTCAGCGAAGACGTCAATATTGCTATCATCTGTAACCGTTTCTTACTGAAATGTGAAACACCAACCCAGCCAAATGTTTCAATACTCAGATCAGCAGAAGATTACTGATGGGAAGGAAGAGCGAATGAACTTAAAAGACTGGCTGACACATTCATGATACAAGCCAGCCTTTAATGTAATGCACACTGCATATAGTGGGTACAGTGAACTTTAATTCATAAAGAAACACATGCAGCTAATATATATGTATACATACATATAGCAGCATACATATATATATACATATATATACATATAGCATATATTTATTTGTTACTATATATATATATACAGTATACAAGAAAGAGTGTATATACACACACACAACATGTTATGAATGTCGTTATCATCCACCCCATAGCGCTTATCGCTTGATAGTTAAATGTCACGGTGATGTGAAAAATTGTATATATATATATATATATATATATACATATACATATATATATACAAATGCTATACATATATATATACATATACATATACATATATATACATATACAGCTATATACATAGCATGAATTTTCATTATTTATTTGTTTGTTGTTTCGAAAGTTTACAATCAATAGTAATAAAAGGAATGATGATTATGATTATGGGATTACAATAATAAACGTATATCACGTGACAGCTGTTTCTTCATCGCACATAATAGTCATCTCCGTTTTTCAGCCCGATTTACTTTCTGTTTCATTCTCTTTCATAGGTGTTATTTCATACCTCTACTTTCCGTAATGCGCTTTTCTGCTGTTAGTCTTCTATTCTTCTCCTTTTCTAGTAAATGTTGTAGTTTATTTGTAATAATAATAATAATAATAATAATAATAATAATAATAACATGCCAATATTCATAAACATAAAAATAAAACAGAGTGATAAAGAATGATGGTGCCATCGAAGACACCAATAGCCTGGGACTAAAAGATACCTGGAAGAAAAAGCACTTACACTGTTATCACAGTCAATATAGCTGCGTATCACTTTCTTCACGGAATAAATTCACGGCGTATAATGATTCAATCTTATATATTTTAGTCGACCTCGTAGCCGCGCAGCAACATCACACGGAGAGTTAAAGGAAAAAAAGAGAAAGCAGAACATATAAAGACAATCAACATACCTTCATTCGCGCGACTTCACCTTCTTCTATATCTTTCATACGAGTTCGCCAGATCAAAGCGATTTATTTGTCAATTCGTAGGAAACGCTTAGTAATAATGTCGAGAAAGACTACCGGCAACTGAGTAACGAAAGCTGTGAGATATACGATTTATGAAGCAACGATGAAAATAAGAAAACCACTTCAGTAACAGCAAACAAACAGGTAAACGAACAAACACTGGCCAGCAATAAATAGTGTCATGCATCAACTCCATACGAACGACATGGCCCTTAAATCCTTCCCAGCACTTGGCTTCGTTCGCGCCGTTGTCGGCCGCGCTCAAGCTCCGCGTTAACGTTACGAGTACCGCACTACGGGTCTCCTAAGAATGGCCATGAGCAGATCCTTCTGAGGCACCGGCCGAAAATATCTTCGGCGGTATTCCCGGTGAGCATCCGCTTAGCCTTCAGCCCCGATCATCAGTAATCGCCCACGCAGCGACACAACGCCGTCAAATCCGTGCCAGATGCCGTTAACGCAGCACCGCCCGCACTGTTCAGACCGGCGGTTGATCGTGCCGATGCTTCCATTATTCTTCTATTCAATGAATCGATATGCCACCATGGCGCGTGTCAATACGGCTAAGGGTCTACTGGAGTGGCGTCGCAACGAATGGCTACACGGCAATGGAAACGCGGTTGGCAACGGGAACGGTGCCAAAAAGAATGGCACGAAGGATACGGTTTCAATGAAGTTTAATGGGAATAAAAATGGCAAGCATTAGTTCCGGTCGGGAATGGCCAGGTTTGCTAAACGGCAACGGCTACGGAGTCGCCATGGAGACTCGCCGTGTCCAGCGGTTACCTGTTGCCTCAGCTACCGAAACGGAAATGACCGGAATGGAAAAGTAAAAGACGGTAACGAGAAATGGAAAGAAAACGGAATAGTACGGCAGCTGGCAGCCTAACGGCACAACAGAGCAACCAGTTGTCGGTTGTTGAATAATGATGTTGAGCACCGTTTCCAATGAGTACTGTCGTCATTATGGAAACGCCGAGCCACATGGAGTTTTGAGCTTAGCAATAGCAGTGAGTCAGCGGAGCATCATTTGGGCAAAATTAGTTCTAGGTCAAGATACTTTCCTCTTGTCTATTATGACATGTACAGTACATATAAGCATATTTTATAGTTAAATACATTTGTCACCTGCATATACTTCAGTCTCTGCTCAGCCGACAAATGAACATTAAAAGACATTTACAGTTATGAAAATATTTGCTACCGAATAGTTTCCGCGTCGATATCAGTAGCTGACGCCGCTTCTCTAAAAATTCAGAAATATAGATAGTGCTTGGAATTGAAACATTTGAATGAAGGTCAACAGATTATATGATCACCATAATACCATGTGACATGTTTTCAAGAATAGGCAACATTGTTAATGAACAAAAGAAGTTGCCTGAGTGTAGCAGAAGGTTCATAAAGGCTGTCAAGAGGCCATAACAACTGCCAACATCGTCAGAAATGTCAGTATTTGTGCAATACAAAGACAATCACAAAAATACTTTAACATATTGAAAGCGAATAATTGTTTACTTAGAATAAAAATAGCGCTAACATGATGAAAAGCCACTCACTGTGTCGGCCTGCGATTGTCACATGATTTCGAATTTTATTTTAGAACTGCATTCAAAGAAAAAGCCTTGTTTCAAGGCAGAAAAGTTTACCTGTATATTAATACGGTATTTACAGTTTTTCAACTACTTTCAGGTAAAAGATACACAATGTTAAGGTAGTCAATCAGTTATTTAAAAGGTTTTCCATAATATATTTTCTTCATCTCCAAAATTATAGAGTAATTACATTCCTTCTCAAAAAACGGTAGTTTCATTCATTGATAGATACCGTTTTTGAAGAATAATAATTTTCTATGAATTTTTGGAGATGGAGAAATGTTATGGAAATTTAACAAAATAGCTGATTTGACGCCTTGAAAACCTTCTGTATACTTACCTGAAAAAAATTAGTTAAGGAAAATTTATTAAATTACCATATTGACACTTGTATACAGATAAAACTTTCTCTGCCTTGAAGAAACCAAAGGGCTTTTCTTTTGAATGCAGTTCATTTGGATGAATAATCTTCTTGCAAAAATAAAAATTCAGAAGTCATATTGAATGTGATGACAATCGCAGTTACATGTAACCTTTTCGACCCAAGTTAATTCAGCTTCATGCATGTTAAGTATATTTTTTATTCTAAGTGCAGTAAGTTATTACAGCTTCAAGTATGTTAAGTATTTTTTTGTGATTCTAATGCAATATTGCCAAATGCTTATTACTGACATTTCTTATTTGATGACAACGGTTGTTGTAGTCTTATTGTAACCTTTATAACCCTTCTACCTACCTCAAGGCTTAACTTCTTTGTTCATTGTAATGACATATTCTCCAAAGCATGTGTCACATGGGGTATTATGGGTGATCATATAATCCTGTTATTAGTTCCTTCATTCAAAAATAATTTCAGATTCAAAATACTATCCTATATTTCTACAGACACAGAGGACAAAGAATATTTGGCGTCAACACTGATATCGATGCGGAAATATTCAGTGGCAAATATTTTCATAACTTGCTTAAACTGTCTGCATTTTGTCTTCATTTATGTGTCAACCTAATTAGGATAAGTATATGCGAGGTTGATGATCATATTTAATATATAAAATATATATATATTACTGTACATAATCTAATATAATAAGATAAGGGGAGGGAGAGAATAGCCTTAAAGTATAAAATGTCGTCGTCTATCTTGAACTTCATAATTCTTTTTACTTAGAATGGTGCTCCATAGCCATTGCTTGGCTCAGCAGGGGCTCCATAGCCATTGCTAGGCTCGGCAGGAGCTCCATAGCCATTGCTAGGCTCGGCAGGTGCTCCATAATCGTTGCTTGGGGCAGCAGGTGCTCCATAACCGTTGCTAGGTTCAGCAGGTGCTCCATATCCGTTGCTGGGTGCAGCAGGTGCTCCATAGCCATTGCTTGGGGCAGCAGGTGCTCCATAGCCATTGCTTGGGGCAGCACCATTGCCGTTAGAGCCATAACCGTTTCCGTTACCGTTCTTTCTTCCGTTTTTCTTTCCATTTCTCTTTCCGTTACCATTCTTTTTTACTTTTCCATTTCCATTGGATCCATAGCCATTATTTCCGTTTCCATTGCTTGGGGCAGCAGGTGCTCCATAGCCATTGCTTGGGGCAGCGGGTGCTCCATAGCCATTGCTTGGGGCAGCAGGTGCTCCATAGCCATTGCTTGGGGCAGCAGGGGCTCCGTAGCCATTGCTTGGGGCTGCACCGTTGCCGTTGCTAGAGCCATAGCCATTCCCATTGCCGTTCTTCTTGCCATTTTTCTTCCCATTAGAGCCATTAGAGCCATATCCATTTCCATTACCATTCTTTTTTGCTTACCGTTTCCGATTAGATCCATAGCCACTGTTTCCATTGCCATTAGATCCATAGCCATTGTTTCCATTGCCATTTCCATTAGACCCATAGCCATTATTATTTTGCTTGCCATAGGGGACAACTCCAATCAGTTCATTAACTGAATAGAAGTCTTCGGCATCAGCGCAGTCGAAGTTGAACCACCAGTCACAGACGAGGTACTGTTGGTTGAAGATGGTGCCGTTGGGGCAGAGGAAGGAGTCCTGCTGACGGCGTCCATTGGGCCTGTCCTGGCAGATGTGGAAGACCTGGCAGCCAGCTTCGGGGTCAGTGTCAGCATAATATCCAGGGACATTCTGGGCGTTGCAGTCGAATCCGGTGTCAGGAACAAAGGCTAAGACGGGATAATCTTCACCAGGAATACCACCTCCAGGGATATTTTCAGCCAGTGCCTCAAGAGGGATCTACTCCATAGCCATTCTTAGGAGGCCCATAGGCATTGCTAGGGGCGCTCCGTAACCATTGCTTGGAGGCGGGGGGCCCCGTAGCCATTGCTAGGCGGGCGCTTATCAGCAGCTGCGAGGCCAAGAAGAGCTGAAAAAGAAGCAAGTTGTAAATCATAAGGAAGAGTTTAAAGTTATCTCGTTCGTATGGGTTGAGTGCATGACACTGAAAAATTCTTATTTATTACTTGTAGTGTTTGAGTTTCATTTACCTGTTTGTTATTTCATATTTACTGAAATGGAAGAGCTTTTCATTTTTCTTATTTTCATCATTACTTCATAATCGTTATATCTCACAACTTTCATTCTCAAGATTGCCAGTATTTTATCGTGCGTAATTCTTTTCTCGACATTGGTACAAAAAGCGTTTCCTTACCACAGATGACTAGAGCCTTCATCGCTGATGTTATTTGTAGGCTTAGACAGTGAACTCGTAGAAAGATCTCTGAGGAAGGTGTAGTCGCTGAATGATGGGAAGTGAAATAGTTGGTCTTTTTATATGGATTCTGCTTGGGGCTTTTCTCTTTTTTTTTTCCTTTTGCTCTCCGTACCAGTGTGACCTTGCACGACTTACTATATCGAGGTCAGGCTTCACGAAAATGCTCTCGTTTTTGAGATCATCTATAAAATACCGTGGGCACGAGTTCCGTAGGAAAATTGATACACAGTATATTGATATGTGCTGGTGTAGAAATCTTTCTTCAAGGTTTATCTTTTAGTCCAAATATTGAATTTGCATTGTAGGTTCTTGTGAACAGAAGAATCTTCATTAAATTTACTATGAGTCTCCAGAAACGCCATGTTAACTTTATCACTCTGTATTTTTATTTTTATGATATGAAAATATTATTATTATTATTATTATTATTATTATTATTATTATTATTATTATTATTATTATTATTATTACAAGCCAAACTACAACATTTGCTAGAAAAGGAGAATACTAGAGGCCCAACAGCTTCACTAGAGAAAGCATTACGGGAAAGGGAATATAAAGAAGTATAGAATAACCTATGAAAGAGAATAAACAAAAGTAAATCAGACAGAAAACGAATTGGCAGTATGATGCTGATGGAGAGCAATGTCATTGATATACTTGTTTATTATTGTAATCCATAATCATAATCATCATTTCCTTTTATTATATTAATTAACGTAAAACTTTCAAGTATAGGCAAATAAATGTAAAGTGTATATGTATATATGTATATATATATATATATATATATAGTATATATATATATATATATATATATATATATATATATATATATATATATATATATATATATATATATAAATGTTTTCACATCACCGTGACATTTCATATCCAAACATTAAGCTATAAATTGATATTACATGACATTTTAAAGCTTAATGTTTGTGTGTGTGTATATAATGAGTATATACATATATATATACTGTATATATATATATATAGTATAGATATATTATAATATATATATATATATATATATATATATATATATATATATATATATATGTATATATACATATGTATACACGTACGTGTGTTTTTGCTTTTATATAAGATTAAAAATATTATTGAAGTTCCTGTACCGCACTAATATCGCAGTGAAGTCACTTATTACATTAAAGGCTGGCAACATCATGAAAATGTGTCAAGTGTTGAGGCACACGAAAGTGAATCTTGGAGGCCAGTCTTTAGAGAAGTTCATTCAGCTCTCCCTTCCCATCAAAGTAATCTCTGCTGACCTCACAGGTGACCTCGCTGCCCTCATTAGAGGCTTGTTTATTGGGTTGGTTGACCGCATTTCCCTCCCCCCTCAATAAGGAAACAGTTTACGGATGGTAAATGAGAATGTGAGGGCGTCTTCCTCTCCGCTGGACTGGTGCATCTTTTTCTTTCTCGGGCGTCATTTTTTTTTATGCATTTTCATATTCTTTACTTCAGGCAGAATGGTTTGGACTTCGATTGCAACAAACGCAGCAGCCACATCCATTCTTCTTTGGTCATTGTGAAGATTATTATTATTATTATTAGTATTATTATTATTATTATTATTATTTTGGAAGAAGACCCTCTGTGAGGCGAACTTTGTTGAAAAGAAATGGTATTCTGCATACCGTTGACAGCTGCTTTATAATTTTATAATATATTCCTACTGAAACGAAGAAACTTACGCGCTAGATTGAGAGGGCGAAATATAAGCTCAACGGCATACAGAATGCCATTCTATTATTATTATTATCATTATTGTTATTATTGTTACTTTTATGTATATATATATATATATATATATATATATATATATATATATATATATATATATATATATATATATATATATATAAATATATAAATGGATGCATGTATGTATGTATGTGTGTGTGTGTTCCAGAATAACTCCGAAACGCATTGAGCAATTTCAGTCAAACTTTGTATAAACATGACTTACTATCTAGAAAAGAATGCTGTTGGGGTAAAACATCACTAACACCAAAGGGCACCAAAGGGGGTTGGAGGTGGGAAGGACTTCCCTGAAATGGGGCTGGTTCTGTCGGTAGACTTAGTAACTAAATAAACTCTGCAGGTTTATCATACCTCATTTTAGTATACATTTGACTTACTATCTTGAAATGAATACAGTTGGGGGTAAGACATCACTGGCACCAAAGAGGGTGGGGGTGGGAAGAGGGTGACATGTAAAAATAACTAAAAATGACAGATATTAGTGTCTAATCCATAGTTTTCGAGGTCGCTGAGATGAATTGTAACACTCCCGATGCCCTTTCAGTCCAAGTTCAGCCCTGATAGGAATGGGGGGGGGGGGTGTGAGAAGGGGTGGAATTTAAAATGTCAAAAATGCTGGGCAATGTAATTGAATCAACCATCTTAACAAGAAAGAGAGAGAGAGAGAGAGAGAGAGAGAGAGAGAGAGAGAGAGAGAGAGAGAGAGGGGTGGTAAGTGAGAGAAAGAGGGAAAGAGTGAGGGAGAGTTGGAGAAAGAGAGATAGAGAGTAGAGGGGGTGTTAGGGAGGAGAGAGAGAGAGGGAGAGAGAGAGGGGGTAGGGGGGTGTTAGAGAGAAGAACAGGAAATGAGTGAGGGAGAGAGCAAGAGAGTGTGAGAGGGAGAGGAAGCGAGAGAGGGTAGAGGGGGTGTTAAGGAGGAGAGAGAGAGAGAAAGAGAGTAGAGGGGGTGTTAGGGAGGAGAAAGAGGGAAAGAGTGAGGGAGACTTTGAGAGAGAGAGAGTTTATTGGTTGTCAGTCAGAGTTTTCCCTGGCAGCTAGGTTGGTCAGCTAGTGTGTATATGTATATATATATATATATATATATATATATATATATATATATATATATATATATATATATATATATATATATATATATATATATATACATATATATATATATATAGTATATACATATATATATATATATATATATATATATATATATATATATATATATATATATATATATATATTGTTATTATATATATATATATATATATATATATATATATACATATAGTATATATATATATATATATATATATACATATATATATATACTTTCTACATACTGGGTGTTTCCTCTGAAATTAGAGCAACTCTCCTCCACGGAACAAATGGAAAGTTATGAAGTTTTCTGCCATAGCCTATCTCCAAGTACATTATTTCCAAGTTTCTAGCTGCTATTTTTCATTTTACATTTCTTGTATTTTCAGACTGAGTGACGGAGTTGGATACAGCCATGGCTAACGACTTGGAGGAATCGGGATGGATTGGCCGTAATCCAGGCTGTAACCTTCAGAGGCCAGGATGCTGGCACATCCCTTCATTTCACGTTCCTGGATAGCTAAATACATTAAAAGAGATGAATCCTTTGTTAAAAGAAACTACCAAAACTGATGGTGACTGTCATTGCGAAAAGAGTAAGAATCTTGGAAGGCCTGAAGTCCTTTCTCAGGAGTCAAAAGACATCATAGCTGAGGCAGTGGGTAGACCAAGAAAGTCTTTACGTAAATTGGCGCTTGAGCTAGAAACAAAAAGGGGAAAGAAGAGAAGTTATAGTGTTCTATATCGTGAATTGAAAAAATCTGGTATCAAGCCATTTCATGTTATCAGCAAGCCCAACATCACTCAGCAACAGAGAGAAGACCGTGCATGGTTTCGTGGTTCATTCTTAAAGATTAGGATGAAGCTGACTTTCTCCATGTTGCCGCATCTGATGAATTCTTCATTTACACAGTCAGGAAGCCAAATCATAAAAATGACATCATTTGGGCTGCAAAGTTGGATGATATCAGCGATGACGTGCGCTATTGCCAAGTTGTGAAATTTCCTGAATGTTTGGAAATTTTTTCTCTGTTTCACAGCCAAACGGTAATGTGGATCATCAAAGAAAAAGGACAGTCATGGAATGGCAAATACTTCAGCGAAACTGTGCTTACTGGTGGAGTATTTTCTCTCCTCAAAGATCCTGAAAATGTGTTATCTGTTGAAGAAAATCATATTTTTTGTACGCGATAAGGCACCACACAAGGCCTTCAGACACAGAGTTAAACAAACAGTGGTATCGATTTCTTCTTTGACAGTGAATTTCCAGGTAGCTCCTGACCTTAATGTGTGTGAAAACATTGGTAGTGTCTTTAAAGGATCGTGTTGAAGCGCCCACAGAGAACTATGATGGTATACCAAGCCTCGACGACCTGCGAAGAGAGGTGACCGAAGTGCTCAAGGAAATGGAGTTTGAGTCTCAGCTTTTTTACGATTTGGAGGCCACACAAAATATTAAATACTCAGAGAGAAACTTAAATAAATACCTGTTCTGAATTACTTTTGTTTTTGTCCATACCAATTTAGCTATGCTGTAGAGTGGCGGGGGGCCTCTAATTTCGAAACACCCTGTTATATATTGTAGTCGCATGAGTCACTAAAATAGTGAAGAAATCCACAATATATTTACACTGAGACATCAGTGTGATTTCTTCACCATTATTATTATTATTATTATTATTATTATTATTATTATTATTATTATTATTATTATTATTATTATTATTATTATTATTATTATTATTATTATTATTATTATTAGCTCACATCCGTAGATTTCAGTCTGTCTGGAACTCTACTGAACTAGCTTCCACCTTCAACTTCTCTCCCGTTCAAAAGTCGATAATTCTCAGCCAAAAACTGTTAATACCTGTCAGTTTCTCCAATCAGTACGGTACCGTTCGGCGAACAGCATCCAATCCACCTTCCACCAGTGATTTATGATCCGTGCGAGGTAATTCTACATACATACCTGAGTGCTTGGTCATGGACGGTATTTATGCGTACGCAGACGATCGTAAGCTGTTGGTACTGCTCTAATGAGTGCAAAATAATAGTAATGAGGGTTGAGGAAATACGACGCTGATCACCGAGCGTGAATGCACACATGAATAAAGTCAAGGAAGTTATGGTACTGTTTGTTCTGTTAGGAAAAAAAATATAGAGACGTGAAGTAAATGCAGGTATGGGCTCGTTGAGGAAAGAAAGCAGTGGCTGGTCAGTGTTATGGATCGTGAATAAATTAAAAGTGGACGAAATAACAAAGTCTATGGGCAAACCAGCAAAGATAGTGATTATAATGGAAATTGAATTTAAGTCAGGCGTTAAGCACAGCACTGGGAGAAAACAGTCATCAGTCAGTGGTAATGAAACATGAACAAAATCCTTGGAAACTTTCGTAAATACTGCCTTAGGAGAAAACGCTGACATGTCATTAGTGAAGAAGTGCTACCAAAGATGAAAATAAGTCCTTATGACCATGGAAGAAAATGATAATTGACAAATGGTGAAAATAGTATATACAGAAGACCTCAGGCGATGCGATAATTGTTCGCTGTTATTTTTAACAGAGATGAATCTAAAGAAGACAATGACTCGGGAGAAAACGATAATCGGGCGGACGGAATGTCATTATGGAGAGGCCGACGGATTGTGTTGGAAGAAGGAAGTCTGCGTGGGAGTGGAGCATCGTCGGCATGGCCAAGATGACACGGCGAGATCAGAGAAGAAAGGTCACTGTAACACGTAACGCGAGAGAGAGAGAAAAAAAAAACAAGAAATGCGAAAGGTAGCAAAAGATTTAAAAAAAAAAAAAAGAAGAAGAAGCGAAGGTGAGCCTGCTTCTGATGGACGGGTCTGTCGGATTTCTCGTGACGATGATTTTGCGAAAGAATTTTCCTTGGTGATTTTTATGAAAGAATTATCTGAGGGGATTTGCACTCGCGCTGTTCTCCCGGGTGGGTTTTGCTCTTGACTGCTGTTCCAGTTTGTGTGCTACCATTGGGCAATAACTTTGTGACTTTATACATTTATTTTTCAGTATTTCCAGTTTTAAGTTTTAAGCTAACGATATTTCTTATTTGTATTCATTACCTAGAAATTTTGCAAATTTACAGATGATTAAGTTTTTACCTTAACGTTACATGACATATCGATATTTTTTATGACTGCCAATAACACGTACTGCAGAACTTACGGTATTGAAAATATGATGAAGGATGAATAATTACTTGTTTATTTATTTTATTGCAAGCAGGGGACCATGTCAGAACGAATAGCGTGAAAGATTCATTCTCCTTTAATTATCATTGTGATATATTTTCAAAGTATGAGACCAATCTAAAATTTATGGACTACAATTAGAGACGAAACATAAAATTGCAATTATTTCACCAACAGCCCGGATAAACCATCGGAAATTCGCATGCCAAGCATCGCTTGCCTTCGTGGCCCTTTGCTAACACGCTCAAACGCTGTTTATTTCATCCCCTTCTTCGAGAGCCCAACAGAAATCACATTTATAAACAAAAGGACCGTACGGGTTTGTGCTCGCCTCTTTTCGGAAGGCAATAAACGCGGCACTAAAATGCCCGTAATACCCTGTTTTTACACGGGCCTAATGATAGCGTGAGACGCATATTATCTCGCGAAATGGAGAGAGAGAGAGAGAGAGAGAGAGAGAGAGAGAGAGAGAGACTGTTAATGTGGGGTGGCATGGGTATGTCGGTCCTGCCCCACCCTAATCTCAACTGCCCACACTCTCAGGGCTGACTCCATGGGGATTGGGCGTACATCATGGGGGGGGCCTTAAGTGGGTGGATTGGGACTTGGGAGGCCGTCATGGGTGGAGGAAGATGGTGGGATTGGGCTTAACTCGGGTAGAAGGGTGATGCCCGGAATAAATTCTTACTCATTGCTAAGCATCTAGGGTACTTGTTTCATTGCTTTAATCTTTATGAATTGCAACTGCTGGTCGGTAAAACGTACGAATAGATGAGTGCCATTGTGGGCTGGTGTTGCAGGTTAATGGGAGACATTATATCGTTACTGAAAAACAATAAATCTCCTTTTTTTCATCTGAAACCAATAACCTATTTTAGTTTTTCATTTACAAAATACTGATTATTTTGCCTAAGAAATAAGAACTATTTTATTGTTTTTTTTTTTATTTACCTGTTTTATGCCATATCGACTGGAATAATGTTGTTGACATTCTTAAGAAACATTATCGTTTCTGGGGACATTATATCGTTGCTGTAAAGAATAAATCTCCCTCTTCTTTCATCTTTGACACCAATAACCTATTTTAGTTTTTCATTTATAAAATACTGATTGTTTTAACTGAGAAATAAGACCCATTTTAAGAAACATTGTTGTTTTACATGAATCAAAGCCTTGGAAGAATACAGTGATATCAAGGAACTGTCAGGGGCCTTAAGAGCTCAGCTTCCAGCATTATTCGGCCCAGACGGACTACGCACGACTAAGCGGCACGGCGCCTCTTCTGGCGCCCTCTGCTGGTCCGTGTCCTGCTCTAGTTCGTCCTTCCTTTCGGTGTGCATTTCGTGTTTATTTCACTTTCATTCTGACTCATCTTGTTAATTGATATTCCTCTCTCTCTCTCTCTCTCTCTCTCTAAAAACACCTTGCTTTATAAACATGTATGTTTTAGATATATATTTACTTAAATCTATATTTTATAACATTTATGAGGCACTGATCTTCTCTCTCTCTCTCTCTCTCTCTGGGTAATTCATGTACGATACACACCTAGTTTTTATAAGCATGTATATTTTAGATACAAATTTTCTAAATTAAACATATATTTGACATTTATAAAGCAATTGATTTTCTCTCCATCTAAAACTTTTTAAATATATATTTACTAAGGTTAACCTTTATTGATAAATATTAATATCTGGAGCATTAATTTTCAATTCTAAGCAAAATCATGCATGCAGCACTCTGCTTTTATTAACATCGATATTTTGAATATAAATTTACTATGAAACTTATATTGATAACATCTGGAGCATTAATTTTGCATTTACAACTCTCTCTCTCTCTCTCTCTCTCTCTCTCTCTGTCCTAAATATTTAAGGTGTGATATCACTGCCTTCTCGTATGTTAAATGCATTAAACTGCTATTCACGTATTCCTTCTGCTTATGCAAGAAAGTTGATCTCATGGAATGGATATTTTGGCGAAATTTGAGCATGAAGAAAATTTATTTTGTTTACGAAACATTTGTGCTCAGGGAAATTTAATGTTTATTTCTTATGTTTTATGATCATTAGAGTCTCCTGTCCGGCACTTGAGAGTGACCTTACGCTGGCAAGTGAATAGTAAAAGGAAAAGTCCTTCACTTTTCCTTTTTCCACATTTATGTGTCGTGAATGTGTTCGCTTCTGTTTCATGATTCATGTTCCTTCTTTACGGTCCTTCCTCAACAACATTGTTTTTTGCCCTTGTCGATTTTTATGTAGTGTGTTATGGTGAAGCTGCGATTGCTCTTGCATTTAACTGATTGTTTGAATGACATGTTGCGTCGCTGCAGTAACAGTATCCGACCCCTCATGTTTGTTACCTAGTTGTAATCACTCGCCAGTTGTCGGTACTTTTCATTTATTTTGAACGGTTACTTGTCGTGAGAATAATTTTTTTATGCATGTGTATTGCGCATGCTCACTCCGCACAACGTATGGAATCGGAAGCATGCACGCAAGCACGTAAATCATACGGGAAAGTAGGGAAGCTGTGACTTCAGTCCGGATCACTGTGTGTGTGTGTGAATGTATGTTCGTGCCCTGTCACGATTTTCGGATATCCAGTAGTGTTACTCCGGAAAGGTATCTGTCGAATCCTGCACTTGAGTGATTTTTTCATTGCTTCACACTGGACGACGAGAGGTATGGAAGTCTCTCTCTCTCTCTCTCTCTCTGTATGTATGTATATTATATATATATATATATATATATATATATATATATATATATAAACATACATAAGTATATTTTTCCCGGCCATCTTAGCCTCCTCTCTCTAACTCTCTCTCTCTCTCTATATATATATATATATATATATATATATATATATATATAAAATACATATTATATATATATATATATTATATATCCTGTATAACAACATATGCTTTTTCCTCATTTAGTCTCTCTCTCTCTCTCTCTCTCTCTCTCGTAGTATGTATCTCTGGTTAAAGATAATGAAAGTGAACATTAGAATTTTCTAAATATGAAGGATCTGAAGCATACTGCTTGTGCAGAGTGGCTGCAAAGGAGTCATGTTCCACACCCTGACGCAGATATTTACTATGACAGCAAAGCCCCGAAAAACCTACTGACGTGGAACTGTAAGCATCGGATTCTGTCTTGCAATCCTCCATTCGTCTCAGCTCACCAGCTTGTACTGGGAGAGTGAGCGAGCAAAATCGTGGAGTTTCTGACAGGAAGATCAATCAGATCCATGAACTACATGGATAGACTGGTCGAAAATGAAGTGTTTTAATCACCGCACAGGTCAACTGGTAAGGTCAAGGACTTTCAAGACTCTCTTTAGATACTCTTAGGTGGCAGTGTAGCCTCTTTGAAGAAAATTTTTCTTCATAGTTTAGAACATTTTGATTTGATAGTTTTTTTTTCAGATTGTTTTATGAGTTCGGTTGGAATTTTCATTCAGCATTATTTTGTTGAGTTTTGGGCGTCATTATCACCAGATGGTGTTTATCTCAGACGGTTATGGTTCGTTCTTAGT
>NC_089753.1:70963048-70990548 GCF_040412425.1 Macrobrachium rosenbergii | reverse complement strand
TTTTTAAAATGTTTTTTGGTGGTGTGTCAGCGATTTGCATTGTTTTGGTATTAAATTCTGGAAGGTTAAAGTAATCTCATTCAGTACTAACACGAAAAAGTAAGCAGCGTCCTAATGTAACATTAATTATGATGTTCCAAGCTCAGACACAATGCAGCCTGAATGCGATGTGCATTCAGGATGGAAGAGGGAAAAAAAAAAGAGAAAGCATAAATTTATGTATTAGTCTTCCATCTGTTGTATGTTGACTGTAAGGAAACATGTATTTGTACATTATTTGATGATAGTGGGTTAGTCATATGATACAATAATCTGTGCAGTGTATATCCGTACATTTTTTCACGTGTAACTATGATAGTCTTAAGTGTAACGAACTCCACGGTTAGACTCAGCGTTGTACAGCCGTACCCAGTCTCATTACACTATCCATTTCAGGGACCGCGAGTCATCGTTTTTCTCAAATATCTTTCAGACTAATTATTTGATTGAAATGGTACTTTGACACAGTGTACAAGACATCTCCTAATTTTTGGTAATATAGTGCATTGTCAAATGGTTTTAGTTAAGGCGTTTACTCTTGACTTACATGGTGTTGCCAAGCATCGCCAAACTATGCATTCGAACGTCCTTTATCCCCATCCGTCCCTCCCTCCCCACCCTCCTCCCTCCTCAACCCACTTTCCTGGCCTCCCCATCTCCGCCCCCTCCCAACTTCCCTAATAGGGATAGCGGACGTTCGATTGCGTAGATCAGTCCTGCTGATTCATGCGACTTTCCTTTAAAATTCAAGAGCACCGCCTAATTCAACACCATTTGACAATGCACGTATTACCAAAAATTAGCGGGAGGCGTCTTGTACATTGTGTCAAAGTACCATTTCGTTCAAAATAATTAGTCTGAAAGATATTTGAGAAAAACGATGTCTCGCGGTCCCTGATATGGAGAGTAGACTGAAAATATGAGGGATGAAGACTTCGGTTCAGGCTCTGTAATGTCCCTATTAAAGGCCGGGACTATCATTTCTTATGTCACGGTTATTATTTTACGGTATGGGTAAACTAGAATCATGAAAACATGCACTTTATTTTGGGAATAATTTACAAACAAGAAATTATATACCTAGACCCGATTGAATTACATATGATACATCTGTGCTGATCCAGGATTCCCATTGCTTAGGTTAGCAATGACATTATCCATTCAGCAATCGAGAAAGATAAGAATGAATTTTACAGTAACGCGTGTTCATGTTCAATTCAGTTTCTCTACTTAGAATCGATATCAGCCCTTCTCCGCGTTGACAGCTGGTTGCTGCGTATGTAACGCGCGGTTGATATTGCCACCTACAGAACGAATCAACAAGACGCAGTTTCGAATCTTAGCCAGATAGATGTGCTTATCATGCGTCATTCCGTTTGGGTGTCATTCGCAATGCAAAATAAGGATGATATTGATGGTTATGCGTTGCAAAATATTTGAAATTGAAAGACAGTTTATGAATGAAATTAACAAGTCTAAATATGTGCACATATCTACAGTAAAAAGTTATATATCTTAGTTTAACTACATCTTCTTCAATGAGCTGATTAACAGCCTCCTAGGCTGGCCCAAAGGATTAGATTTATTTTACGGCTAAGAACCAATTGGTTACCAGCAACGTGACCTACAGCCATTGTGAATCCGAAACTACAGTGCGAGAAAATGAATTTCTATCACCAGAAATAAATTCCTCTGGATTCTTCATTGCCGGTTTGGAGATTCGAACCGCGCCAACAGAAAGTCAGCTGAGAACGGAACCCGCTCGTCCAACGAGGGAACTCATATCTACAGTAAACATACAGTATGTATGTATGTAATTTATACTGTATATGAGTGTGTATATACATACATATATATAAATATATGTGTACATATACAGTATAACTAATTGTCTATTTGTGTATTTTATCATATATATATATATATATATATATATATATATATATATATATATATATATATAGTATATATATATATATATATATAAGTATATATATATATATATAGTGGCTGCAGTACCAAACGCACTTTGTCGGATCTCGAGCGTTTTGCATTGCTTCACCGCTGGGTGCCGCCGGAGGGGGAGGGCTCGTGTATATCTTTATGGAATGATTTGAAAAGGAAGAGGTGGGCAAAGTAAATAAAGGGAACTTACATATTGTAAAATGGGTAAGATACGTGGATGACATCTTGATTATTTACAAGTTCCTAGAAAACATAAATAGACTAAATGAACACATCAAGTCCACAATAGAAGAAGAGAAAGAGGAAGAAACTCCTTTCTTGGATTTCCTGGTAAAGAAGGAAGGGGAAAATTTAAAATTCAAGGTATATAGGAAGAAGACACACACCAATTCATACATACATAGGTTCTCCAGTCATAGGAAAGAAATAAAAATAGGAGTAATGGCAGGGTTGGCCATCAGGGCTTATAGGATTTGCAGTCCCGAATTTTTAGACGAAGAGCTGGATTACCTGAGGGGAGAGTTTTAGGAGATTAGGCTACCCTAAGTATTGGAGGGAGTGGGCACACATCAAGGCAAGGAAAAACTATTTTGGGGATAGGGAAAGGATAGAAAAGGAACATTTTATTAGGGAAGAAAATAATTACAGTCCCGGACAACAACTCTATTGCACCCATCAACAGAAAGCTAGATAATTTCAAATTGATAGGCAGCTACAAAAACACCATTAGGAATAAAATAGTTAGAAACAAAAAGTCAGTAGAGGGGGAAAAGATTAAAGGGGGGTTATATATGGCAGTGTGTCTAGACTCTGAAGAAGGGTACTATGGAGAAACTGGCAAATCATGTGAAGAGCGAAGCAAACAACACCTGCAGGACAAAAGGCATTATAATCAGATGTCGGCAGTTGCCAAAATCCTGTTGGGAAAATGAACATGAAATAGACTGGGAAAATATGAGTTTTCTGCACAGGAACACCCAAAAAAAACGGTCAGACTGGTTGTAGAGAATGGCTTCTTAACATGCGCCAACAACACAATGGCAGGGAACACCAGAAACAACTTTGAAGACAGCATATCTAGAAAAATCGTATGCTCCACAGTAGCAAAGGAACCGAAGAAAAAACGCAAGAAAACGCACGGAAAACAGACAAATGGAAGAAGAAGGGGGTATAGAAAGGCCAAGATCATGAGAGGGTGGGGGTCACACAAGAGGAGCCAGGCGATTATAAGATTAAAAGTACCCAGCACAAAGATATAAACAGCCAAACGCCGAAGCCCTCATTTACAAAAACGATAATGTGGACTGTTTGCCGGCGTAAATTTTTGCCTCCATTAGAGGTAGCATCGAAGCGGAAAAAAGTTTTTAAAAATCACAGCGCAGAACTTAGTTTTTAAGATTAAGAGTTAAATTTTGGCTACTTTTTCTCATTGCCTACGTTTAGTATGCAATCATCAGAAATGAAAAAATATCATTATCATATATAAATATTGGAATATATGACAGCGAAAAAAAACTCGTATATAATTGTATACAAATCGCGCTGTAAGCAAAACGGTTAATATATATATATATTAATTTTTTAGCTGTATTTATATACTAAATTGCGATGATTTTGGTATATAACAGATTGTAAAACGATTAAAGCAACACAGAGAAAATATTATCACAAAATGATGCATGAATTCGTAACGCGCGGACGTAAAAAAAAGTTTTTAAAAAAATTCGCCATAAATCGAAATATTGCGTTAGAGACTTTCCAATTGTTTCAAAATTAAGGAAATTGATAGAATATTACTAGACTGTACGTTTTTTAGCTTACAATTGCATTTTGAACCATTTCGATCGAGTTAAAGTTGACCGAAGGTTGATTTTTTTCTATTTATCGTTATTTATATGAAAATATTACAAAAATGTTAAGAGCTAAAAGAATGAATTATTTTTTTTTGTATTTTAAATAAAATTGCGCACATTTTGATGTATAACACTTTATATAACGAATAATATAAAACGGAGAAAAAATTACGGCAAAGGTGACTCAAGAAAATGACAGGATTTTCAGCGGAGTCCGCGCGCGGAGCGAAGGAAAAGTTATTTTCATAAATTCACCAAAAATCGAAATATAGTGCTAGAGACTTTCCGTTTGTAGCAGAATAAAGGTAAATGATAGATTGTTACTTGAATGTATGTAAATTATGGCCTACTGGTTGCGTTTCTCGAGCATTTCTGTCGAGTCATAAGTTGATATGAATGTTAAAATTTTGTCAGTTATCGTGATTTAAATGAAAATATTACAAAACTGTTAAGAGCTAAGAGAATGATTTATTTGTTTTTGTATTCTAAATGAAATTTCGCACATTTTGATGTATAAAACTTTATATAACGAATAATATAAAACGGCGAAAAAATTACGGCAATTTGACTCAAGAAATGACAGGATTTTCAGCGGAGTCCGCGCGCGTGGACCGAAGGAAAAATTTTTTTTTTAAATTCACCAAATATCGAAATATTGTGCTAGAGACTTTTCCGTTTGTTGCAAAATGAAGGTAAAGGATTGAATATCACCAGAATATTATATTTTTTGCTTACCAAAAAATATAATATATATATATATAATATATATATATATATATATATATATATATATATATATATATATATATATATATATATATATATATATATATATATATATATATATATATATATATATATATATATATATATATATATATATATATATATATATATATATATATATATATATATATATATAATGGTATATATAAAAACTATATATACATTATTATGCATAAAATATATATATATATATTGTTATTTTACTTATATACGAATATATATAAAATATAATATATTACCAATGCATAATACATAATATATAAAATATATATATATAATATAGATATATAAAAACTTGTAATAAAATATAAAATAAATTCAATGCAGAATACTCACTAATGTAATCCTGACTCTTCGTTTCTGTTCTTGTTTTCTCCCTTCCTCCATTGTTTTGAGTTTTTGGCAGCTGCCGTTTTTTCCTCGCCAGTCATGTCGAGGGCATAAAAGTGGAGGAGGAGGCAGCAGCAGGCAGTTGCTGCTGATGGGCGAGTTTTTGAGCGGCATATTGCGCCCTCGGTGTCGCTCGGAGGTGGGTGCACTCCAGTATATAACTTGATGACAGTGTGTTATCCTGCGTTCTCCATCCCCGAACCAGCAAAGTGCTACCTTGCAGTGCAGCGACAGACGTGGGTGTCTCCCCGATTCTGCCATTCATTTGGCACACCCGGCCTGCTGTTTTTGTTTGCGCCCTTCTTTGAGCTCCAGTGTGTGATTTCTGCCTGCAGCCGATTTTTTGATTTGGTCCACTACCTTTTGGGAACATTGTATTTAGGTTTTTATCTTCACCAGACCTGACATCACTTCCAAATATTGGCATCTTTTTGGCGGCGGCATCATTGTTTTGTTGTTTTTTTTTTGTTTTTACGTTTTTTTCAATCATGGGACAGGAATTCTGAGGTTGGTTAAAGAACATCTGCCCTTTCCTCTTGGGGCAGAGCTGGAGATCGGGGCAGGGGGCGGCGTTGGAGGCCACTCCTCTGATGTACCTATTATCATATGATGGCATTCCCAGCCACCTCAAGAAACTGGATGTGGGTCAATATCGATCCTATATATATATATTATACCCACAGTAAAGGATATAGTCATTCTGGAGGGCCAACTGAAGGAGGTATTTGACGAGCTTCTGTATCCACCTCCTGGTTCTCCTATATGAAGGGATAATACTGGATGATATATTGATCAAAGAGATCAACTCCTCCCATGTGCCTATATGGTGCCCGATGATAGTATATATATATATATATATATAAACTCCTATATATATATATATATATATATATATATTCTTCTATGTATATGACCTCTTCTTGGATATATATGACTGTATATAATATGGGCATAGTCGGACCCCCTTCCAACAGATGACGAAGACATCTCCTTATATATATATACTCTGTCTCTCCTCTTGCCAGATGTTGGGCTGGCTAGCAAACCTCTTGAGGATATATTAGGGTCCCGCATATATATAAATATATATATGATATGCATATGTATATATATATATATATATATTCCTGGGCCAGGATACTATATAGTTATGATAATTATCCATATAATATATATATATATCCTGGTTATGAAACGATCCACAAGATATATAAGACAGTGTCACGCATACAGAAGACCCCAGAATATACCAAGAAGTCCACGGCGTATCCAGTGTTATATATATATAATAAAAATAACTATACACCATATTTCTTTATATTCTTGGGGTTGTACACTTTATATTATATATATATATGGCATCATCCCCTCATCCAAAGAAAGGTTCTTGGAATAACCACGAAAGTCTGGCACTGTTATATAATATACTCCAACACTGGGGACTAAGATGAGGCGGTCGGGGTTATTCCGTATATATATGGTTGAAGGCGTTGAAATATATATCCATCACCAGGAAACTATCACGGGCATAATGCCGGGCACATTATATATATATGCCAAAAAATTCTATATATCCAATATTATATGACGTCAGCAGCAGGCATCATCCCGAAAAAATGGAGTGCCCAAAAATGCGCCATGTCTAGTGAAAGGTTGCAGCACTCCAGTGATACATTTTTTAATTTTCGATCTTTATTTATATATTCAGTACGTTCCATATTTTGATTCAGTTATACAATATATATATATTACAGGGATATTCATACAGTCCATATATATGCCGTGAATGGGTGCATGTTAGGTGGGGTGGGGTCCTCCAACCACCCCTCATCACTATTTATATATATATAGCCTATCATATATATATCAAGATATATATATATATATATATGTGCAAATGTGTGTGTGTGTGTGTGTGTGTGTGTGTGTGTGTGAGTGTATCATCACTGTGTGTGTGTAAACGTTACAGACCAGCACTCTCTCTCACGCCATCTCATCTGACAAAAGAAATTACGTAAATTATATTCAGCTAATTCATTCATTTTCATTTGGACATGCTGTATGCAAAATTTGCCTCTATAAGTCCTCTCTCACCAATGCCTTTGGGGAGAAATTACATATTTGGTAAAATCATTTCTTTTTTGCTGCCCACAAGCTCAAGAACGGGACATTTCAGGTGGAAATCTAGTCCAGTCTAAATCACTGAAAACATCAGGCAAGACAGCCTCGAGCAGAAAATCAAAGAAATGAACGTGCGCTCATCCCCATCGGGGAGCTCCGCAGAAGAATGTTTGCCATTTGCCGACATATGCGCCTTTGAGTTGAGATTCGAAAGGCATCCCAGGAGTTTTTGGATGGATCTTGGAAGGACCCGCTCGATTTTAGATTCTGTCTGAGGCTCGTCTAGGGCTCATGTCTTGTCCCTTGCTCTATTAAACTGCCTATTCTTTAAACCTGGCTGTCTAGGCCTAGTAACCTTTTGTTGTGAACTTATTCACTTGCCCTCCGAAAGATGAGGACATCACCTCCTGCTTAACGTAAAATGCTGGTTTAAGGTTTTTTCGTCAGTCACATCTCTATTCATCTCTAACTAATTTTATGCTTTTTATTTCATAGTTAAATATTCGTACAGTGAGACCTGTGTTGCTTTTATTGTTGGGCTGTTTAACTTGACAAGCATTGCAGTGGAGTGGAACGTAAATCGTTAACATTCGAGCTATCGGAATTGAGTTCAGTCTAGAGGCCTTCTGTGTAATTCTTTGATTCCTTAATTTAAGTACTATCTTAGGTTAAGTAACCATAGATGCTTTGATTACAGATTAGGTGTAGTCAGCTATGGGCCTGTGCATCACCTTGTGTGTGTAGTGACCTCAATACATCATTTGCAATGCCCTTTGAAAAGGGCTCCCATTGCGTCACTTCAAACAATATCCCGTCATTTGCTTCTTTCATCTCGTATTACGGCTCGTTGTTTGCCTCTCTAGAATTATGCTACCAGTCTTCTGACATGCGTTTTCTTTTGTAAATATAATTAATTAAGTAAAAATATACTGTGGAGTTTACCTAATATATGTCATGTATGTTTGAAGTTAGATATATAACTGTATAATTTTGATGTACACATTTTTACCTCATAAATACTGGTCTAGATTTTGGTGTTATACACACACATATATGGTAAGTTGCATATATGATATAGAGTATATCCTTAGTTGTACTCAACCTCCAGTTAGAAATATGTCAATACATATATATATATATATATATATATATATGTCATATATATATATATATATATATATATATATATATATATATATATATATGTGTGTGTGTGTGTGTGTATATGTGTGTGTGTGTATATGTGTATGTATGTATATATGTATATTACATATAAATTTAATGAGAGCTGTATTAGTTTGGTTAAAACTGCTCCTTTTTTCTGGCTTTCTTCAGTTCTTTCTCTCTTTTTCTGTCTAAGAAGTCAGTTTAACACCGAAAGAGATGATGCGACATCAAAAGCACAGCCATTAGATACATTTTCAGAGATGAGCAAAGACTTGCACAGACAAGAGAGAGAGTAGAGAGATAGAGAGGAGAGAGAGAAAAAAAAGATTTAAAAGTTCACTGAAATCAAAGAACAAAATTTGATATTTCTCTCTGAATGTCCTCTGCAAGTTTAAACGGAAATTAAAAAAATAAGAGACCGGGAGAAGATGTTAGTGAAACACTTGGGATAACTTAAAGAATTATATTTACAAAAAAAAGTTTTGAAAAAATGGATAAAAGAGTGGGTAAAAGGCTTGGAAGAAGATGATTTTAATGAGTCTTGATTAAAGTGCAAGGACAGTCAAGATGATTTTTAGAATGGGTCTTCGTTGGAGATGTACATTACACTCCAGTAATAGGAACAATTTAACACCGAAATGACTCAAGTTTCACTGAGGGTGCCAAAGGCTCGAGGAACAAATGACCACATGAACTCAAGCACAGGACATTGGAAATTTTTCCTTTTATTGGCACAAGGACATAGTGAAATGCTGGTATCCAAGCTTTTAAAGGGCAAATTGTTTGACCGAAAAGTCTTCACTTGAATGTTTACGATAAGCTGGAGATACAAACGCACTCAAGGACGACGGTCACACAAAGACACAGCATGTCCCTCAACATGACTGGAGTCTGACGGACATGATGGAAGGGTAATCTGAAGAGTAAAGATCGCTCGCCCGCATGTATGGCTGTCTCTCGAGGACTCTTACTGCATGGCTTCTGCCCCTAAAACTAACTAACTGCCTGCTTCTACTGAAATGTCTTAACTGTTATAAGGGGCTTTGGCTGCTTGATGCGGTGGTGTGTCATCCACCAGGTAATGATGATTTGACTGGCCTCTTCCCAGGTTTCCTGCAAAGCTTAAGACAATTCAATAAATTAATTTCTTTGAAAGTCCATTTTAAGAAGATTAATAACGATGGTAACATTACGTTTGCAAATGGGAAGGTTTATGGCATTATTTCCTCCTGGCGCTTATTTGTCTGTGTTATTCCAAAAAAATTTTTTACAAAACAAACTTTTGCCCCTTTCTTTTTTTTGTAAAATATCAATAACTGGGGATTAAGATGAGTATATAAACAAATAAAAATTATATTAAACGAAAGGATATGATTAGTTAAAACAAACATCAAGTAGTTAACTTGTATTTAATTCAGTGATTTTATCTTTTAGGTCATTCTTGAACATTTTTCTAATAAAGGGGTCAAACAATAAACCAGGGCTAAGATTACAAATTACAACTGGAAGTCAAGCAAGATTGGTAATTAGCGGACTCCAAAATTTCTTGAAGAGAAATCTTTTGATCTAAATCACTGAACTTTCAGTCCAATTTATCCTGTGAGAGTTTTCACAGGGAAATGAATATAGCAAAAGATGCTTGTCCCAGTTTTGATTGCAATACTCCACCTGCTTATACAGAGTACATCTAAAAATAAAGATTGGCCAATACAAAAGAGGCAATCTAAACATGGAATTTTATTTATTAAGTTGTTGTTTTCTTTATGGCTATTTTTTTATTAACATTCTTTTGCTGTGTTATTATAAGAAAAACGAGGCAGAATTAAAAGGTTTTAGATTTTGATTTTATGTTTTCCAAAACCACTAAAATAAGGAGAAGCTAAGAATGTTCTTAGGGTTTCTTTCTTCATGTTACTTTCCAGTATAAAATGGTTTTGTACAGGCTTTATTTATAAAAATATCTAGTATATGTGTTGGGGATAAGTTAAATAGTCCTTATTTTTCTTCAAAATGAATTCAATTTCTTTATCCACATAGGGACTGACAACTCATTCCTCGTAAAAACCTAGAGGAAAAAAATTGATATTTTGATGTTGAAGTTATGGCCTGAATAAAAATGGACATAATTGTTAAGTTGTTGGTTGGTTTCCTATAAATGTTGAATTTACATTGAAATGGTTCTCTACCATTAAAACATCTATGAAACAAGTGCTTCCTAAATTTTCCCTTGCTACCACGCACGTTTAAGAAGATATGACAATCACCCACTCAACGTATTCAGTGCCATGATGTTAAAACGCCACAAGAAGCCGCAAATCAAGAAGAGAAAGAAAAATTAAGGAACTAGCCAAAAAGCTTAGAATTTCATTTAATCATTCTATCCCGGATGTAATTGGAAGGATTTGCGACAAGAAATTTAGGAAAACTTCGTAGGACTACAGATGCCCTAACAAGAAAAACTCGACAGAAAACTAAAAATCTTATTGATAGCAGTGACTGGAGAAATAGTGCACGCAAAATGACTATTGTTATAAATTTATCAAATAAACAAAAAATGAAAATGTTGTAGTGCGCTCGGATATAAAAGTTTATCCTTCTTTGTATCTAAAGACCCTCTGCTTTAACGATTGTGTCGTAACCTATTTGTTTATTTGAAAAACATTGTGATATTCCTCAAAATCCTCTGTTCTTTTGTTTTAGTTAAAGGTATCATTTATGGAGCTGCGAATGTTAGGCATGAGATAAATTATCCTGCTCGATTTATAAGAAAGTTTTTAACATTGACCTTAAAAAGACAATACAATCCACATCGTGAAAAGCTGATAAATCGAATAGTATTGTAATTTTAGATAAAGTTGACTCGAGACATATCACGTATCGAAGCCCTACTGGATGATGATACGACACACAAAAACTAACAAAAATCCGCTTGATCAAGTCATAAAAGTTACAACAGCACAGTGAAAAATCCTTAAAGATAAAAATTAAAAAGAACTAATAGGTCAGTTGTCGGTAAAATTTCCCTCGTTACCTTACTTGTACGGATTAGTAAAAACACACAAAGAAAACAATCCTATGCGGCCTATTATCAGTACTGTTGGCTCAATATCATATAAACTTTCGAAATATATTACCAAACTCTTGTCTCCGTTACTTAATAAACTATTTCAGATTCTTATGTATATAATAGTCTAGATTTAGTTGATAAATTAAACAAAAATCACTTTTTCCCCCACTGATAGAGTCGTTAGTTTTGATGTTTGTTCTCTTTTTATAAAAAGTCCCTATAGATTCTATTTTAGAGTATCTTAGTAATGAATTAATCCATCACGAATTACCTCTACCTGTAAGTCATATCATTTCTCTCACTAGGTTGTGCATTTGTGATTGTAAATTTATATTCAATGGTGCATTTTACTAACAAATATTTGGTATGGCAATGGGCAACCCTTTATCCCCACTCCTCTCAAACTTGTACATGGAATTCTTTGAAAAACGATATATACCTAATATCATTTATACTCCTTTAAAGTGGTATAGGTATGTTGATGATATTTTAGCTGTTTTGCCTGCTGGTATTGATGTAAATGTTTTACTCTGTAAATTGAATAACCAGGTACCATCCATTAAGTTTACGTTAGAATTAGAAAAAGACAAATGCCTGCCTTTCTTAGATGTTTTAATACATAGAGAACCATTTCAATGTAAATTCAGTATTTATAGGAAACCAACCAACAACTTAACTTATGTCCATTTTTATTCAGGCCATCACCTCAACATCAAAATATCAATTTTTTCCTCAATGTTTTTACGAGCCTTGCGCATTGTCAGTCCCCAGTATTTGGATAAAGAAATTGAATACATAAGAAAAATAGGGACAGATTTATGTTATCCTTCACATATACTAGATATTTATTATAACAAAGCCCACAAAAAGTTTTATAGTGAAAGTAACATGAAGAAAGAAACCCCTAAGAACTTTCTTAGCTTACCTTATTTTAGTGGTTTTGAAAACAAAATCATTGTTAAAACCTTTTAATGTAAACCTCGTTTTTTCTTATAATAACACACTCAAAAGAATGTTAATAACAAATAGCCCTAAAGAAAACATCAACATAATATATAAAATTCCATGTTTAGATTGCCCCTCTTTTTATACTGGCCAATCTAGCAAAGATTTAGATGTACGTATTAAGCAACATAAGTATTCAGTCAAAACTAGACAAGCATCCAATGCTATATTCATTCATTTAAGTGAAAACTCTCACAGGATAAATTGGACTGAAAGTTCAGTGATTGCCAGATCGAAAGATTTCTCTTCAAGAAATCTATTGGAGTCCGCTATTATCCAGCTTACTTACAGTTGCAATTTTAATCTTAGCCCTGGCATGTATTATTTGGACCCCTGTATTAGAAAAATGTTCATGAATGACCTAAAAGATTAAATCACTGACTTAATTACAAGTTAGCTACTTGATATATATTTTCTATATATCCGTATGTTTAATATAATTTTTTATTTGTAAAAATGTTCATCTTGCAAAAAGTTATTATTGTTTACAAAAAAAGAGAATTATTGTGTTGTATTAAGAATTTTTAGGTGGTCAGTCACGAACCTGTATAATCTTTTAATTGCCCTGTCCCTGCTCCTGAACGGTTGATCCTAATCCTTTGTAAAAACCTCTTAAATATTTAATCCTGTTTTGGCAGTTCTACTAATTCTTCAATTGTGTTGAATTCAGGTACATATGTTTCCTTTATAATCCTCATCTGTCATTTATATGAGCTTTCTTTGTAAACATACTTTTATATTTCTTCAGTCTGCTAAGTAAAGGACATATGTCGAAATGCCATGCAGCACTCCAGTGTTCCTGTTTCCTTCATGATTTTATCTATATTTATATATATATATATATATATATTTTATATATATTTATATATATATATATATATATATATATATATATATATATATATATATATATACATATACATATACATATACATATACATATACATATACATATACATATACATATACATACACTGAGCCTAACCTGTTGATGCAATCCACGTTAGACAGCCGACCATTGCAAATGGAGTGTAATGGCATCCAACCCAGCATATCTCTTTCTCAGTAGCCCATCCTTTAATCTGTTACAATCTTATGAGAGTTGCCCTGGGGTGACCCAGGGAAAGGTCAGTGGTTGGATCAAGGGGTACTAAGGATGTATGTGTATGATGAATACACCTGTATGAAGCAAGAGTATGTATACTGAATGACGATACTTTGCTGTCACTCAAACTATGATGTATCTGTGATGTCATGTATGTTTAATCAGGGTGAAAGGGCAGAGAGCAAAAAGCGAGTATCATGAAGACTTATAGTCTCATTCTCTCTCAAAACTTGGGGAAACTCCTGTAGTCATCCATGCACTCTCGTAACCACTAGACTTTAGCAAAACAAGACTTTGAAGCAACTATCTTGGGTATAAAACCTTAGTAATAATATAGAACTGAACTTCACTCTTATCCTTCATTTGCCCACCACACCTTCCACGTGAAAGCAACTTTAGTGTTCCTGCGGAAGTCAATTTCTAGTAAGACTTAGAAGAGAACCCATATGCCACTCGTCCATTGCTAGCTTAAGGTGATGTTGATTGTGTGTACAAGTCTGAAAAAGAATCGCTTCCCGTACCTGAAGATATCCTCCACGATATGCTGAAGGTATGTATGGGAAACCATATCGGCAAGTGGATGGATTGTGCATGGGATCTCCACTTTGGGGTACTTTTTGCAAGCGTATACATGGCTACCGTCGAAGCGAAGCGAGGACTTTCTGTCAATACCGAAAACCATAGATCTATGAACGGTTTCATTTACAATATTTTCATTATAGTAAAAGAAGCTGATGATGCCAGGAAAATAGCAAATGCCTTAAAAAGAAATTCGGTGCTTAATTTCACCACAGAGAACAGCCATCACAAGACCTTGCGCTTTCTGGATGTCCTAGTTAAACAACAGGAAGGACAATTTAAAACTATGATATTCACAAAAACAACGAAAGCTGGCCATAAGATGAGCGAAACAATGATTTACTTTAAAGTGCCACCAAAGTCAAAGAAAAATTAATGTTGGCAAGTAGAATTTGTGCTTTTAAACTGACTTGTGACTCTGAGAAACATGCTAAGGACAAAAAAAAAAAAAAAAAAATAGATCTTCTAAGTTACCTATCTACCATGTTTCATGAAAATGCGTGGAAGATAATAATTTGACCTTTGAATTGAATTTTTACCTAAGAAATAGTTTCAGGTGAAACATCACCAACTATCAAGGTATGTATATGCCTCCTTTCATCATTGAAGTCATTGTGATCCTTACTGTTGGATTGAATTGCCAACAGCATCCTTTTCAACAGCCTGAGTTATTCAAAAAATTTCCTTCTATACGATTTTTTCTCTAGATCGGGAAAGGTTAGTCTAATATCAATTCATGCAATTTTTGGAAATCACTTTTAATCAGGAGTCGTGGACATTTATATTGTTGCCAAATTATATAGCCCATTTCATGGTGCGTTTATGTGATCACTTGTCTGACCGACATTGTCGATATAAATTTGTCGTCTTCGAATAAATGTTGCGCATCCCTCTATCCCTTTCCTTAAAGAAAAAAAAATGTTCGAATGATCCGTCCTGAAATTCTAAAGAAAAATACCAAACACTCCATGATTTTTATACTAGATCAATAAATGTCTCAAAATATCTCAAGTTCCTTATTGCAGAATCTGAAAAATACTTCACTGAGTAATGGAAGGTCCAAACTGAATTCCTATGAAGGAAAGCATTTAAAGACCTAGGGGTTATTTTTACAGCAACCCCTCGATGCACTTTTTTCTGCAAAGATTTATTTGCTCGCAACGACAATTGAAAGGAAATTTATTCTTTGATGTAATGAAAGATAAGAATTTAATCTCATTTCTGATTACATCTTTACAAAAGCAGTAGCAAAAGACTTATGTTATGTAACCAAAGAATATATGGAAAACGTATTTAATAAACTTTTAAAGATGAAACGTCATATAATAGGAATTAACCATGAACGCTTTTTTTTTTTTTTGATGAAAATTCAGTTTTATAGACTAAATGTCTTTGATGACTGCAAAAAGATTAAGGTTTACTTTATTTCAGCCGTGATTCTGAATGGCTGTTTTGCCATCTTTGTTACTCTCTGAAAAAAGACGCTTCATCGAACATTGGATTTAAACTTCAACACATGCACTTTAGGACAGAGTGGAATCCTGGCATGGTTAAGATAATGGCGCATTTTTGAGTTATGCTGCGGTTTAAGGATAGCGACCTTCAGTAAGAGACCCTTGCCTAGTCTTATCCTTTTCTAAAGCAGAACATTCAAGAAAAAAAGTAAATTTGACTTAAAATGGATCTGCTTCTGCATATATCTACCAGAAATAAAATTTCACCAAATATTTGTAAAATGTTTGGTAAATATTTTTGTGGCTGTCTTTTTAATATAATTACGGTAAATTCATAAGTTTTCATTTGCATTAAAAACGAATTCGATCCATTTTTGTTCTTTTAGAAGTGGTTACCTATGTTCAAAATGAATAAGAATTCAGGGTAAGGCATTTTCTTCAAACTTTTCACGGTAGTAATTGCACACCACAGCATCTCTTTCATAATATTCATCTAAAATAAAAAAAGGCATCGTTTAAAAATTTTATATTTCAACAACTTTTCGTTGTGAAATTTTACTTCAATGCTTTGTAAAAGCAGAAGGTTAACATCACTACATATCTCTATTAAAATTTTTTCTGGTAAACTTTCAGAACTCAGCCACTCAAAAAAGTTATTATAAAAATCACTACCTGGCGGAGCACTCTAAAACTTTTAAGATTTTATTCCTGTCTATATTTTATTCATTTATTTATTTTTTTTATAATTTTCTGATTTTAAGTTCGAAATTACCCATCCAGGGAAGAGAGAGACATTCTTTGAAAGTCCATAATAAATTTTAAAATCCGAAATTATTCTCAGTAATATAATACAAATACTCAGCGAGATCATACTTCAAGTCTAATTTCAATCCGTCTTAAGAAGATAATTTCATTTAATTGCTAATTGTTGTTTTCTTTTGTCTCTTTTCAATATGTCATTTTTAGCATATTCTTAAAATTCCCTCGCTACCTAAAAAGAGTTTCTATCATACCTCACATAAAGAAATCAACAGCCACCAATTTTTTAGCCTTTTTCATTTTACTTTATTTTAATTTGCATGCTTAAGTGTTTGTGTATTGTTTGCATCTTTATTAATTTCAATATCCTTCAATTACATGACGTGTTTTTACAATTTGTTTTTTTTCTAAAGATTTATTTCTTCCATTATACAATCCAGCATTCTGAACGAGAATCTAGTATGTCATAATATGTTATGTCAAGCATAGTCCAAGAAAGTGCCCATATTAATTCAGCTTCAGTATCTAAGTTTTATTATTTGTTCGTACTCACTTCTCAAATATAATATATATATATATATATAATATATATATATATATATATATATATATATATATATATATATATATATATATATATATATATATATATATATATATATATATATATATATATATATGGACCTCTTATTTCCATCTCTTCCTCACTTTGACCTTAAATAACTTGAAAAGCAGAAGAGACAGACTGAAGGAGGTTATGCATAATGAAGAATAGGTAAGATATTTTAGTGGGGAAAGGAAAAATTATCAGCAGAAACATAATAATCAATCAGGTAAAATTGCAGATGACGGGAGTACAGCCATGTGATTAAGTGTAACTAACAGAGCCTTATGGCAAACAAATTCTATGGAGAACCTCGAGAATTTCCTGAGTGTTTTTCAGAGACGATAACCAAATATCAGTTTGATAGGAAGCAGATTTTCCCTTACAAAAAAAAAAAAAAAAATTGATTCAAATCGTTTTAGGAAGTCAAAGTCGAATAACCTTCTGGGTTACATAACAAAACTAAAACTTAAGGCAATATGATGATAGTTTCAGCTTCAGAGAGAGGTGATAAATACTCATTTAAGGAATAATCAAAAGTAATAGCAATGCCAATGCACAGAAACAACTCACACAGGAAATATGCAAGAATAAGATCTCAAAATATGTAATAAAATGCCATATGATAAAAAACAATATCAACGAGAACACAATAAAAAGAACATCGGCGGAGGACCACGAGTATTACAACTGATGACAAAAGAATTATCTAGAAAACTGAGAGCCAAAGAATGTAACCTTTTCATTATAAGAGCAAGCTATAGATGCTCGATTTATTTTTGTACAAGGCAATTAGATCAGGATATCAGATTTCCTCATAGTATGAGAAATACAGCAGTGCATAGATTCCCAGAAAATCTTGAAAAAGCATGAGCAACAGCATTAGGATAGATTACGAATACCATGAAAACCCACTCTGTAAACTGAAGGACCAGTGAACTATAAGGTCAAACTAAGAGTTGAGAGTAGAGGTTGAAACTGAAGGAGAAATATACCTCAACAACCGATGGTAAAACTTTATTGATACGAGGGCAGGGTTTGGCTAGCAAAGCTGCCTTCTTGATAGCTCTCCAGGTCTCATAATACTGCATTTGGTGTTGTGTAGAGGGAATCAGTCATGGGGAAGGAATGGCTGGGCTATTAGAAATATGGGAGTGATCCAGTTATAAAAAAAAAAAAAAAAACGGAGGAAATCATACGACAGCTAGGAAGGCTTCAGGTAAAGGTAACATTTACCAGTGCTGGATGACCGGTCATCATGATCAGGACTTTATATAGGACAATGTATGATTTATTATACCTTGTTAAGAAGAGAAATTTCTTATTAAAACAAGAACTGGAAAATAGAGAAAAACTTTGTAAAAATGGCTGCTAAACAGTAATATCAATAAAGATATCATGAAGGCCCTTGATGCAAACAAATATCTTTTGTAGTGCACATGAACGCTAAATGTTGTGAGCAGCATACCTTTAAAGATATCATTGCTAACATCCTCTTGGGGAGATTATTAAACTTGTCATTTGTTTTAACAGTTATTTATCCTGACAATAAATAACTACTCCACCTGCGTCCAGTCCCCTGAAGAAGGCAAGTTTGTTATAGCGGTTGAGGATACTCAGCAATACTCCAACTGGGCAGAGCCACATGCAAGCCATGGGGATTATTGACACCATACCCAACAGCTATCTTCTAGACATGATTTAGGTACTGCATATATTACAGCTTAAGCCATACTTGATTGTTAGTAAGGAGATGTTCTTCATACACACTACCATCAGAAGACCTTTAAAGGCTGCACCCAGCCAGACTGAAAATAGTGCCATTCCACATGATAGGCTCACCGTACTTCAAGAACATCCTTTGATGGTCATTAAGTTTACAGTAATACGACCTTCTGACCAACCAGGCTAGATATGGAGGAGGAAAAGAGCCAACCAACAGTAAGGATCACCATGACTTCAGTGATGAAAGCAGGCATATACATACCTTGAGAGTTGGTGATGTTTCACCTGAAACTATTTCTTAGGTAAAAATTCAATTCAAAGGTCAAATTATTATCTTCCACGCATTTTCATGAAACATGGTAGATAGGTAACTTGGAAGATCTATTTTTTTTTGTCCTTAGCATGTTTCTCAGAGTCACAAGTCAGTTTAAAAGCACAAATTCTATTTGCCAACATTAATTTTTCTTTGACTTTGGTGGCACTTTAAAGTAAATTATTGTTTCGCTCATCTTATGGCCAGCTTTCGTTGTTTTTGTGAATATCATGGTTTTAAATTGTCCTTCCTGTTGTTTAACTAGGACATCCAGAAAGGGCAAGGTCTTGTGATGGCTGTGCTCTGTGGTGAAACCCGAGAATGGCGCACCGAATTTTGAATTTTTTAAGGCATTTGCTATTTTCCTGGCATCATCAGCTTCTTTTATTATAATGAAGATATTGTAAATGTAACCGTTCACAGATCAATGGTTTTCGGTATTGACAGAAAGTCCTCGCTTCGCTTCGACGGTAGCCATGTATACGCTTGCAAAAAGGACCCCAAGTGGAGATCCCATGCACAGTCCATCCACTTGCCGATATGGTTTCCCATACATACCTTCAGCATATCGTGGAGGATATCTTCAGGTACGGGAAGCGATTCTTTTTCAGACTTGTACACACAATCAACATCACCCTAAGGTAGCAATGGACGAGTAGCATATGGGTTCTCTTCTAAGTCTTACTAGAAATTCACTTCCGCAGGAACACTAAAGTTGCTTTCACGTGGAAGGTGTGGTGGGCAAATGAAGGATAAGAGTGAAGTTCAGTTCTATATTATCACTTAAGGTTTTATACCCAAGATAGTTGCTTCAGAGTCTTGTTTTGCTAAAGTCTAGTGGTTACGAGAGTGCATGGATGAAAGAAACAGGAGTTTCCCCAAGTTTTGAGGAGAATGAGACTATAAGTCTTGGGATACGCGCTTTTTGCTCTCTGCCCTTTCACCTGATTAAACATACATGACATCACAGATACATCATGAGGTCCAGTGACAGCAAAGTATCGTCATTCAATATACATATTCTTGCTTCATGCAGGTGTATTTATCATACACATACATCCCTAGTACCCCTTGATCCAATCACTGACGGATCGCGGTTGGTTTACCCTTAAGATTGCAAACGCTGCTTCTCATGTGTCAATGGTGTCAACTAAGCATTTCTCTAATCGAAGGATAAAGCTTCTCACCGAGGCAACACAGGCAACATGTATCATGCGACTCTGCTGGCTTTCAACAAGTATGTTGAATGCAGCTTTCAACTAGGTGACATGTTGCCTGCGACAAGGCAACATCGTTGTTGCTTGTAGCATGCTACATGCTATGTTGACTGTTGAATGCCACAAAACATTTTCCACCAATTCAACAAAAACGAAGCCAGTTGTCAACACGATAAAAATGACTAAGAATTCGTGATTAAAATAACTGTAGTTGTAGTCTGTAATCTTAGGAGTGGCAGTGTTGAAAATGTTGGTGTTTAGAGAGTAATTTAAAAATTATATCTCTTTTGTTAAGTCTGTATGCTTAAAAATCCTACAATTAGCCGGTGGCTTTACTGATACCAGTACTAAATGGAACCGTAACATTAGAGAGACAGAGACAGAAAGAGAGACTCAAAGATCGCCAGGGTGGGCACCAGTAAGACAAGCAGTGCAGCCAGATCTATAAAGCCTTTTAAATCTTTCCCTTAATATTAACTTACTGTTTATGAATTTTGCCAGAGACCATTTCATCTTGTTGCTTTCAGCATCGAATCCTTCCCGCGACTGTTGGGAAGGCGTTCAACGCTAGGCAACAGGCTAAATCTTGTCGCATGCGTCTGGATATACGGCAACACGTTGCCATCTGTCGCATGCTACAGTACGTGTTGCCTTCTGCTGAACTGGTGGAAACACACTTGGCATATGTGACTATGTAGAATGCCACATGTTGCCAAAATGTTGCTTCGGTGGAGTCACGCCTTAATTGCTGCTATTGACTAAGTTTCCTTAATCGCTGCCAGATGTTCGTAGTATAGAGCTTCTCACAGGACAGTAATTTCTAAATGTTTCTCTAATCGCTATTGTTGACAAAAAGTTTTTAAATCATTGCTATTAAGTCGCCAGGACACGGGATCCCTTTTACAATCCCGAATGTCGGCAGTCGTCAGCATCTATCTAATTAATGGAAATGTTGTTCAAAGGATTTTCTAACCACTGTTAAGTGTCAGAAAATGCAGTGCAACTCTCGATTCTCAGGATCCCAGTTATATAAACAAATATATATATATATATTGAGTATATATATATATATATATATATATATATATATATATATATATATATAATATTATGGGTGCTATATCTTTGTGTTTTATACATATTATATATATATATATATGAGTATATTTATATAATATATTATTATATAGCCACTGTGAATATGCTATATATTATATATATATATATATATTTGTTTTGTAAGTTTATGTGTGTGTGTGTGTGTGTGTGTGTGTTTATGTGTAAACATAATTCCAATATGCAGTGAATTCCTTATTTATATATATATATATTTGTTATTTATATAATATATATATATATATATATTTATATATTATATATATATATATATATATATATATATATGGAACTATATGGGTGTCTTGTGTAAACACAATTCCAACAGCCACTGGAATGGTACGTAAGTGCAGTATTACGCCGAGTTTTAAGAGGGCACTTGGGAAAGGTTTACATCATTTTAAATCAGTATTTTAGGGCAGTGACATGGAAGATACGCTGTTATTCTTACTGCAGAAGCTCATGTCTCTGTTTTTAAGCTGTTATGTTTTTGTGTCTGTATTTCAATTTTTACATAGAAACTAAAAGTAGTGCATGTCTTTCTTTTTTTACTATAGCAATTTCTAGGGAAAATTACCTGTCGAAAAAATCTATTAAACTTCTATATTCAGGGTATGACCCACGTACTTTATTGTCAATCATTCATTCCCCTAGAGCTCTCATGAGTAGACCAGGTTTTAAACAATGCCTGTTATTTTTTTATTTAATATAATCGGATTGCCAAACAGAATTTAAGTATTTTTCAAGCAAATAGTATTTAAGTGTTTTTCAAAACAATTGCTGAAAATGTTGGTGTATTTTCCCTTAATAAATAAATCCATCTGTACGAAAAACTGGAACTTTCCAATTACCAAAACCAGAATAGGCTTACTTAAATAAGTTTCCCATGTTTCATATCTGTCACCATTCTGAAAGGCAATTACTCAAAAATATCTCAGTGTTATTTTGTTTTATTTGATACCAGTTACTGACAATATATAACTTTATTCTCGATGGGTATTTGGTGTGTTTATGGTGTAATGAACAATGCGATGAGAAATATTAAGCAATTTTAGTAGGGTGTTTGCCATGATTAAAGATAACCGAATTGTTCAATTGAAAATCTAAAAGCTCCCTATTCAAAACATTTCAGGAGACAGATAGTCCTAATATCGTAAAAAGTTATATAAACCTGTAAAATATCTAAATTAATATAATTTCGATATGAGCATTATGACAACCAGTGTCTGAAACAGGACTCTAGCACTCAGCACTATAAACTCTTTAATAGAGAGAGAGAGAGAGAGAGATATCTGCAAATTTATCTTTTTAATGTGGCCCTGTCTGTTTTTACGTTCCATAGGACAGCTACCGGAAAATATGTGACAAATAACAATAGTAAGAAAATTCCATCATTATTTTAACTAAACATAGGTTCCTTGAATAAGTAAAGGGATGAATGTGGTTGTCTACTGTTGGCAAACATTACATTTGTTTTAATACTGAAATGTTCCATTGTTCAAGTACCATTGACTTCTACCCATTATGAAGTATCAGGAGCCAGGAATTTGTCTGCTATATTTGACGCATAAAAAGCCACCTTTAGTATAGTGTGTTACATAGGGCATTCGTTGCTACAGAATAAAGCAATGATCCTAGTCGGAGAGTGTTCTCCAGAAATACTGCAATATCTGGAATCTATTTCTATATTAGTGGCCGCAATTTTTGCACACCCTCTTGAGATTTTTTCCTCAGCATTTATAATTATTTGTGCAAATATCTTCTGCTAAAGTGATTATGAAATAGGAAATGAAGCCATTACTTGCTGAACATAATTTTCACCTCTCTTCACTCACAACTGTAATTCCTACCACTGTCTTCATCAGCTTGATTGCCAGTCGTCCATAAAACTATGAGAGCATACTGATCCCCTATTGCATGGCATTCTAATACAGCAATGATATGAATGTAAAATGTCAGCAGTCTACTCTCGCCAGTTCCTCCAGTTTTTTACTTTGAATGTGGCATAATTGTCTATTTCACTTACTTGTCAATTGCTAATCCATTATTTGGAATGAATGAAAGAGCTTTTCTGATTACGTCAATTTGAAGATGCTGGTCTTGGAAAGTATATATCCTAATAATGGCCAGGTAGAAAAAAGAGGCCAGGTATGTTGTCCTGCATATGAACTGAACAAATTTTCCAGCTTGCTTTGGCTATGGACATGAACACATTTTTTTTTACTGCAACCAATATGGGCAACATATTCAGTAAAGGTGGTTCCTCAAATGTCTGAGCCAGATATTTTTCTTATGCCTTTTCTAGGTTGAGATCAGGAAATATACCTTGCACAACAGGAGTTTCAAAAAAAAAAATCTAAAAAACTGCTGTCTTGTACACTGTTCATGCTACCAATGAAGATTAAGGTCAATATTGTTAGCTTCTGATATAATGAAATTGCTTTAAAATGATCGATTTTCTAAAATCAAAGGATTGGGGGAATTTTACTAAACGTTTAATCCCAAATATAGCCACACTTCGGCTAATGAAGGAAAGGCCCTGGCAAAGTAGCCACTGTTATGATTATTATTATTATGAAAATTATTATTTTATTCAGAACATGAAATTATGTAATGGAGGACCTTGTGGCAACCCATCAATACTCATAAACGAAACAAAGAATATGGCGTTAATTTCAGCTAACAGGTTACTGAGGCACAAAAGAAGACATTAGTTGAGCAATTAAAATAAATTTATTTACACTAACATCATTTAAACAATCAAGGGTAAATTATTACAATATAAGGAGCGATGGTTTATTAGTTAGGGGTTTTAGTCACTTGCTCCAGGTTGGAACAGCATGATGGAGAACAGCTACCAAAACACAGTCCAGCAAATGGAGAATTGCAGGAATTAACATGAAAGGGTCATGCACAGCAAGGAAGGTTTTTAGGCAGCCCTATTAGTGACTGCTGTTCAGCAAAGATGGATGAATATTGGATGACAACAGGATCAGGATCCATTCAAGATGAACTTTTGGTCATGAAATACCAATGACTCACAAAATTTCAAACAAAGCATTACTTACATTACTCTAGAGATTAGCCACACCGACGGGGGAAGTTGAACGGAAATTATAAGCTCAAGGAGTGTTCTTGGGTGATAGCCAACAAGGCATTTGACTTGAAAACAAAAAACAACAGGGATGGTCCTAAATTCACAAACTCTTACCTTGTGTGAACTAGACCAGTGTCTTGTTCACTAAAAGCATAGATTCAGACTCTGAGCTACTGGTTATCTGGAGATTGTCATCCTCTCTTGGGTCCCTCTGGCTCCTGTGGTTTAGGTTTGAAGTATCTTCTTTGTCACCCAGGCCAAGGGTGAATTGTAGGCACCAGAAGTAAATAGAGTTCATAATGAGAGGAAGCAGTGGAACTAAGAATGACCCCAGGTCCCACACTGAAAACCCACTCAATTTCAGCAGGGCATTGAGTTGCCAGCAAAAGACATGTGAAAATCAAAAATCCAAGAGCATTGAAGATACAAAGCAAACAGGCAGGCAATAGGTATGTGTCTGGGTCAGATATGGCTAGCTAGCAACTTTCCAGACTCACACATGCAAATGGATGTTGACAGAACAGATGAGTCTTAGTTTGAATTGAAATATTAAATTGATTATGAAGGCAGCAGCACATATTTGTAAATGATATATATAGATATATCGATATAAATATATATATATATTCTATATATCTTTGAAACAACACACCAGAAATATTTTAAAACAAAGTGAAGTGTATGTGTGTGAGTAAATGTGTATATATATATCAAATATTATAAGAATATTTATATAACATCTTAGCATATATATATATATATCTAAAGAGTGCAAGAATAGTATAAATGAAAGATGTGCTTTGCTTTTAGCTTAATTTACTTGTGATCGTTTTTCAGGCTATTCTCTACCATGTCATCAGGTATGAATGAATGCCATGAGGCTCTTTGCCACTGGAATTTTGCTGACGATTAAATGCTGCCTTGAACTGATTCAAACTACGCTCTAAGGCTTTTTTAGTTAGGTACTGGAAAAAGGTTAATTTGTTTGTATCTTGGAAAGCATGCTGACAAAAAATTTGTTAATCGTCTGTAATATCGTCTCAATTTCTACTATTATGAATATGATCCGTCGGTGTCGTTGTTTTATCCATTATTATTTCTTGGCTTCTTTTATTACTATTACTGTTTTCGTGTTATTATTGAAAAGTCTTGAATATCTCTTTAACATAAGTCAAAAATTTTATACCCTTATTCTAATCATAGATGCTTCATCGTTGCTGGTCAGTCATTTTGAATTCTTGTACGACCTTACTTGTTCACCCTCATCTGTCAAGAAAGATGATCCAGCATAAGTCTAAAGGTGATCGGTTGAGGCAACAGTTGCCCTGCCTCATAAGTAGGCTTGTATTGTCAAAGAAGACTAAATACAATATATGATATGTTATACATCTCTTTTTTACTGATTGCAGATATGACGACTTCATTCCGTTTGAAATATGGATGTTATTACTGATCAGACAGAATACATATGACCCTATAAACCAAAGGCTTTTTATTAGGTAAAACTCACATACACAGAACACTGAAACTGTTCACATTTGCATCACAGACAGAAGGATCGCGTAAATATTATCATTTTCCCTGTCCTAGTGGTAGGGGAATACGAGCTAGGAGAAAGAGGAGTCAGAATTATTAAAGATTTAGGGTCCATTGATCTGTGGGTAAGATAACACACGTATCACGAAAACCGAGAGAGGGAACAAAAGCAGCTTTTGTTGTCTCAGTGTTTTTCACCTTTCATTTAACCAGACCTCCGTTCAAGGGCTATACGTAGCTCTCTTTCTCTCTCTCTCTCTCTCTCTCTCTGCCTCTCTCTCTCTCTCTCTCTGTGTGTTTAATGACAGATTGGAATAAGTTTTGTAAAGAGTTCTCTTATTTACACCTGGGTGACATATCCGTTTTGGAAACATGCGATTTTGTTTTTTGAAGTAGCACCATAAGCTACTTCACACAACAAAAGTGCAAGAACATTAACTGTAGAATAACTATATATATATCATCAATATAATACTATATATCTGCTGTTACTCATCTATAAAATTATAAATGAATTATATATATACCCACAAATGCTCAAATTATGATTTTTATCCACAAGAGTATGGAAACCAATTCAAATATATCATATATAAATCAGTTTGAACAATATCTGAACTGATATCCATTATTATACCCCTGTTTTAAGTAGTTAGATCTAAATAACATTGCAAGTATTCTCATTGTTTTTATAAGCAAGCTATAATGAGTGCCTAGATTAGCTTTCACAGCGACCTTGCACATGTGAGAATGGAGGTCTGTTTGTATTGTTATGATTAGTACTTATACATATTATAATGGATAGTGCTCCTTATTTTCTTGTGAGGTTTAATGAAATTATCATGATACGTCTGTTATTCATATATTTTTATATCAGTTTTTTATAAAGACTTTTATATTAAAGTATATATAATAGCCAAGAATTAGAGGCTGAAATAAAGTGTATCATTATAAAAGACAAGAATTAGAGGCTGAAAGAGTTGAAACACTCCCATGGCAAAAAATTTTCAAATGGTTGCCAACCCAAGTTTCAGCTTTGTAGATAGAAATAGACATTGGCCAAATTAATGAAGTCGTTACAGGTTCAAATGAATACTTTAAAAAGTTTAATGTGCCTGAGCTTAAAGTTAAGCCGTTACTAGATATCATTCCATAAAGTAGGCTAATGGAAACGTACAGGATCCTAACTGATCAACTGACCTATTTAGTCTAGAAGGTTATTAATTCGGTAACAGGAAATGCGTGGATGTTGAGGGGAGACTGCCATGTAACATAGCCATGTTTCAAGGGTCCAGTTAAGAGACAATTATAGATCCAAAGGAGCATTATATATGAATATTTTCCATTTATTTATTTATATTTTATATTTGCACATCTATACAGCAAAATATATATATTTAATATTGTGTATAAAGGTATATTCAATGTATTGAACACATTAATAAAGACTAAATGTGTATATTCAGAGAAATGTAACATTATTTTGTATATAATATAAACATCAGGCCATAAATGATGAGTTTCCCTTTTTTGTCGGGTGACTTTTTCATCACAGATGTAGAGCTGTTCATTTTAGTTTCAGTATATATGGGCCGCGAAGTC